>NC_043968.1:5827153-5939653 GCF_902148855.1 Sphaeramia orbicularis
CACCAGAATAGCTCCAAATGTGAGCTGCTAAAGTCATTTCACTCATCTAGCTTCACAAGCTAATTCTGATGGAGGAGGCAGTTTTCGGCAGTACCCGGTGCCGAAAACTGCATCCCCAGCCCAGGGTGATGGAGTTTTCGTTAGTATCTGTTTATATTGTTATATATTTTGTGTATTGTGTATCTAAGATTTAACTTTAGAAAGTTGTATATACCTTACAGTTTGCACGTTCTTTATATTAAACAGACAAAAACAGAAGTGCAGTGTTGTCCTCTTCATGGCTGACTGAGGAAGGGGAGCAGTTTTTGGCAGGGAGCAGAATTTGGCACAACTGCATCAATTTAACCTGATAAAACCGATGCACTATCATATAGTCTGTCAGACAGTTAATTAGTGTTTTATACATTAAGTTGACATTCCTGATATAAAATTATTTGGTGGCACTTACCATGACAGAGTCGTGTTTGTATGAGGATTATTGGAGTGTGTTTAAGAACCGAATATTTACTGATGTTAGCTAACTCCACTACAGTGCTAACAGTGTCCACATGCATTTAACAGCCAATGTACTGTGTAGCAGAGGTATTCAAATCCAGTATCCTGCATGTTTTAGATATTTCCCTATTCCAGCACACCTGGAAGCCATTACATCGTTATCAGGCTTCTGCAGAGCTTGATGATGAGCTGATCATTAACTGAACCAGGTGTGCTGGAAGAGGGAGACATCTAAAACATGCAGGATACTGGCCCTCCAGGACCAGATTTGAATACCCCTGCTGTATAGAATAGAATTAATCAGTTTACTGGTATCTATGTAGGGAGTTTGTGAAAACCCTAATGCAGGGGTCTCAAACATGCGTCCCAGGGGCCAAATGTGTCCCGCCAAAGGTTCCAATCCAACCCCTGGGATGAATTTGAATTCCACAGTCAAGGCTGTCGAACTCATTTTAGTTCAGGTTCCACGTACAGACCCATATGATGGCAAGGAAAATAATATAATAACCTACAAAAAATAATGACTCCATATTTTGTTATCGGTTTGATGTGAAAAAAATATTACATTATACTGATAAACTTAAAATATTTGTCTTTGTTTTAGTGCAAAAAATAATATTACATTATGAAAATATTGACATTTCCGAACTATCCTGTAACAATAAAATGTGAATAACCTGAACAAATATGAACAACCTGAAATGTCTAAAGAAAATTCAGCACAATTTGAACCATTTTTCTTCCTGTTCCTCAGTGTTTAGTGTCTTTGTAGATCTGATCCATAATGCACATGGACAAATGAGAAGTGGAGGAAGAAGATTGCTAAAATTGCACTGATTTTTCTGAAGAAATTTCAGTTTTTTTCAGGTTATTCACATCTTTTTTGTTTGGATAAAAGTAAGTATTTTCATAATTTAATGGGGTTTTTTGCACTAAAAACAGACAAAAGTTTGGAGTTGTCATTATTTCTAGGTTATTATGTTATCATTTTACTGGTTAAGCCCACTGCAGATCAAATCAGACTGAATGTGGAACCTGAAAGAACATGAGTTTGAGATCCCTGCCCTAATGCTCACTCTTGGAGTTCTTCAGTGCTTCTCTTTTGTTTATCTGCAGCTCTAATAGTGTACAGTACTAGATACCATTAATTTAGCATTGTTAGATATTTAAAAGATATTTATAAACAACCACCGCCTGCACAAACTCCAACACAAACTAAAGAAAACCATGCATTAAAACCTAGAAAACCTGTAAAATACTTCTAAAAAATTGTTTTTTATTTGCATGTTATCCACTGTAGTAGACAACAAGGCATTATTGATCGCTTAATCACAAAATCTGTGATATTTTTGTTTTGCAGTATTGAGGCTACTGACCATTTAATATTCTCTGATATCCTTAATGCAGCCTTTAATAAATCCTGACTCATTGTTTTTTATATCCACAGTGGGCACCAGTCCCATTCATTTTTGGCACTTCTCCCCCTTCGCCTTATCCATGTAAAAAGCATCAAATCCATGCACATGCAGTGGTTTTCCTAGAGGTAAGTGATTTCTTCTAAACAAAGCAGTGCTTAAAAAGGTGAAAATGCTGAGAAGACAATCAATAAGCAGGTCCCTAATTCAGGGGCCTGACAGGAAGTCCTCTCCGGCAGATACCATTACTGGTATTAATTCTGTCTGAGGATTGGAAAGGGTCACAGTAGTGTCAGTGTTCAGTGTGGCGCTGACCTGACCTTTGTGCCTGTCTTCATCTGCTTTAAGCCTTTGGACTGTCCTGCGAGCCTATTAGTGTGGTGGGGTTGGGGGATGGGAACTTAATACTTTTATTGGTGGTCTGGGGGCTGTCTGTCAATCACACACTGCCAGAGGAGTGTGAATTTTGTAGTCTGTATCCCCAGTTTATGCATAATTATGAAAGACCATGTGACGTAAAATGTAGAAAAACTGAGGATATGTTATCTGTTTTTGTGTTTATTGAAAAAACTATACATGTATACATAAGGTAAGGTATGGATCATTAGGTAAAAGTGTAAGGGAGTTACAAGTAGGGCTGTGTATCGGCAAGAATCTGGTGATAGGATACAAATCACAATACTAGGATCACAATACAATATATCACGATATATCATGATACTGTTAAAAAGGCAATTTTTGGTTTGTTTCTTTTTTTTAAATGATTATTTCCTAAAAGAACTGAATTACAGCAGAAATCTGCACAAATACCAAACACTTTTTTATTTGATCCCAACAGGATCTGATGTTTTATCACAAAATGTTCAAACTGTGTTCAAACTGAAATTCTGTTTTCCAGACATTCCAGTTTCAGATCCTGTTCAAATGTTCAGATTTTATTAGTTTACAACTAACATCAGAACAGGATTTGAGTTCAATCCCAACAAAGGAACCAACATTATTGAATAAAAGAGTGTTGAAGAATAATAAGTAAAATATGAACAAAAAGGAAAAAAAGACTAAAATGAACCTCCACAATATCTGCATTTGAATAAATATCTAGAAATATCAATGCAGTACTTTTTAATATCGATACAGTATTGTGAAATGAAATATCGCGATATATTGCAGAACCCATATTTTCTTACACCCCTAGTTACGAGCCTGAGTGCACATTATTCTGATGAGCCATAGTTCAGGTGGGAGCTTGTAGATGTACACAGTCTGGACAGATTTTGCACCTAAATTAGTCACCATATGGCATCGTCTCGTCACATGATCAAATAGACACTTGGAAACTGGACAATACAAACATGAATATTACTCTGCAATCACTAGGGCTGTAAGAAAATATTGGTTCTGCAATATATTGTGATATTTCATTTCACAATACTGTATCGATATTAAAAAGTACTGTATAGATATTTTTAGGTATTTATTCAAATGCAGATATTGTGGAGGTTCATTTTTTGTTTTTTTTGTTTTTCTTTATTGTTTATATTTTATTTATTCTTATTTCACACTCTTTTATTCAATAATGTTCATTCCTTTGTTGGGATTGAAGTCAAATCCTGTTCTGATGTTAGTTGTGAACTAATAGAATCTGAACATTTGAACAGGATCTGAAACTGGAATGTCTGTAAAACAGAATTTCAGTTTGAACACAGTTTGAACATTTTGTGATAGAACATTAGATCCTGTTGGGATCAAATACAAATGTGTTTAGTATTTGTGCAGATTTCTGCTGTAATTCAATTCTTCAAGGAAATAACAATTTAAAAAAAAAAGAAACAAACCAAAAATTGTCTTTTTAACAGTATTGTGATATATGGTATCGTGATCCTCGTATTGTGATTTGTATCGTATCACTAGATTCTTGCCGATACACAGCCCTAGTAATCACTGGTATAACAAAAAATACTAAATGCATAACTTTTTTTGTTGAATAGTTAAAACACCATTGATAGTATCAATATATGCAACGTAAGTGTCATGTTTAAGTTCGATGAGGTTGTTTCTATGATTACACATTTTTCTGCCAGGGTTAGGGGAAGAAAAAGAGTTTGTGTGAAGGGTTAGAATAAGACAGACACATAACAACGAGCATGAATTTGACATAAAGAAACAGCTTTTTCCTGGGATTTGCAACAGGATATGACCTCTGCTCTGCTGTGTTTCAGGCCACAGAGTGTGTTTTTCCACCATATCTGTATCCAGGTTTGTCCTTCTATTTTACATTTTACATTGCTTTCTGAATTACATGAACTCATTCACACAATTGCAAGTGATTTCCAAAGGACACAAGTGTGATATCAATACTGGTGCTTTAAGCCCATTAACAAATTAACCCATACTGCTGCTAGTATTTTGAAGGTGACAAGCTGAATGCCTCATGAGGATCTGCTCTCTATATTGCCCCCCCCCCCCCCCATGCCTCTGTTAGCAGCTCAGCCAGTGAGATGATGCAAAATTACAAGAGTGTTATTAAGAAGTTCCTACATGAAAATCAAAAACATAGATGCATGATTTTGTTACATCTATCTATCTATCTATCTATCTATCTATCTATTAAACCTCATTTGGCATATATGAAAAAATATGGATATCTGCAGTAGATATTGATTACAATTAGTCACAAATGAAACATGAATGACAGTATAAAGAAACAAACAAAACAAAAAGCATACATATATATGACCACTTGTGAATGCTTATTCTATTAAAAGGTTAATCGTGGGACTCATGGGTTAAGGTTACACATTTTGTCTTTTAATTCTATTTTCGTTTTAATCTAAGTTATTCTTAGGTATTACACTCTGCATTTATTTATTTATTGTTGATCTATCTATCTATCTATCTATCTATCTATCTATCTATCTATCTATCTATCTATCTATCTATCTATCTATCTATCTATCTATCTATCTATCTATCTATCTATCTATCATTATTATTCATCTGTGTTATTACACTAATAACTTGAGTAGCAGTAGAGCACAATGGCTGCAGTCTCTTGGGATGGATCATATGTCTGCTTCCTTGGCTCCTTCCCCTTGACACAAAACACACCCTTTAGTATCAGCATAATCAATGGGGAGTGGTGCTGGGGGGGTGGCTACAGCACTTGCCTGCCTGTGATTCGCTGACATGCGCTCTAATTGGATCAAGTAGGAACTTGCTTAGCTGGATGCTTTGTGCTTGGATTGGGAGCAGACTGCGAGGAGAGAGGGAGCAAGGGACGCACTCGGACACACCAGACCAGACAGGAAGAAGAAGAGAGGCAGAGAGGGAGGGAGGAGGCCCAGAGAGGAGGAGGAGGCCCAGAGGGAGGAGGAGGCCCAGAGAGGAGGAGGAGGCCCAGAGGGAGGAGGCCCAGAGGCTGCCCTCCTGCACACCACTTTGACAGGAAAGGACTGATAGAGGAGGGGTGAGAGTAGAAAAAGGGGAGTATCCCATCTTCTCTGCCCTTCTCTGCTGCTGCTGCATCCCCCCCCCTCCATCTCTTCCTCCCTCTCTACTTGATTCTCTTTCTCTCTCTTTCCCCTTACTCATCTGTTTCTGTGGCTGCGCTCACAGAGGAAGGGCACCTGCCTCTCCCTGATGATTCAGCCTTTCAGCTTTAGCGTGGAGCTCCAGAGCAGACAGCATGTCCCTGCTGCCACTGCAGTGCCTGGCCGTCCTGTTCCTGTCCTCTGCACTACAGCTACTGCAGCTGCAGCCGGCCCAACACGTCCACACCACCGACTCTTCCGTCCAAGTGCCCAGGTGAGTTAGCCTTAGCCGTTATTTCACCCGTAGACTGCGCAAAATACAAGTACAGCACCTAATTTTTCTGGTTTGTGTTTTTTGCCTGCAGCAAATTTGACAGTTCTATTTATAGGCGAGTGCTTTTCTGGTAAGAAAGCATGAGTAAGGAGCTCCTTTTCCCCATGCGCACAAGGCTGTCTACATATCTGCCAGACTGTTAACAAGGTTAGACACTCTCTGAAGAGCATTTTAACATCAATCCGCAGCCTCGTGATGGAAAACACACTTGAGGAAACTAGTGGCGGACAGCCGCTGTGTGATGCTCTGAGTTCATAGTTCAAGGTGTTTGCAGACCCTTCCAGATCCAGGAGTTGGGAAGGATGACTGAGGGAATGGAGGACATCTCTGCAGGGCCGGCTCCCCCTCCTGGATCCCCTGCCGGCTCTACTGTTGATACTGGACAAGTCCCCGAGGAGAAACCAGAGGAGACAGAGGCAGCTGGCGAGAGTAGGGAGGAGGGCGAAGAAGAAGGAACTGCAGAAGAGGGAGGCGGTGGCGGTGGCAGTGGTGATGATGGGGAACGTTCGGGGGCTTTGGGAATCGTGGCCTTGCCCGGGACCTGCTGCGTGTGCGTAGAGATGGAACAGATTAACAATTGCCTGCACTCTGAGAAAATCTGCATCCTGCCCATCCTGGCCTGTCTGCTTAGCTTAGCCCTGTGCACGGCCGGCCTGAAATGGGTCTTTGTGGATAAGATCTTTGAGTATGAACCGCCCACGCACTTAGATCCTAAACGAATCGGACAGGACCCCATTATCATATCAGTTGACCCCACTCTGGGACTGACCATGTCGCTTCCTCATTCGTCGTCTCCATCTACCATCTCCATGACCACTGCTATCACCGTTACCCCAGGTCGCCCTGAGGTTTTAGTGGAGGAGAAATCTACGAGGGGGCCTTTCGTGCCTCCCAAAGTGACTCAAAGTGACTCCTCTGTTACAATGAAATACAATGCTGTCAAACCCACCAACCCAAAGCAGACAACGCAGGAATTCAACAACAATATCATCCCAACCATCTGTAAGTACCCAGCACTTATGATCCCCTTTAACATGTGTCTGATGATGGTGTACCCAGAGTCCTTCATAACCTTGAACTGCTTCAATGTTTTAAAGGGAAACTACCAAATGCTGTATAAAAAGGATTAGCTTTTTTTTTTTTTTCCCAAAATTGATTTTGTAACTGCTCTGTTCCAACGATGGTGCCAGGAAGTGTCATCTTTCAGGACTTCGCCTGAAACCAACACGCTGTGACTTGCAGAGTGTTGCATAGAGGCCTCTGACTAAGCCTCTGAAATATTGCCACATAGAAAGGCATGTAAGGGTACAATAAACAAACCCCACATAAGCTAGTGCTCAGTTACTCATATTCACTCATTCCTCCTGAAGTATTAATGGTCACCTGGCACAAAAGATTTAGGCACACTTCAGTAAATAGATGTTATATTGTCGAGCTCGTAGGCCACATACAATATGGAAGAGCCCTCAAATGTGACCAAGCTGGTGCACACTTCCAGTCATAAGAAAAAGTGAAAATCAATAAATGATGCATGACACAAACTGAAACTACTGCCTGTGGTACAGGGAGACTTCCTGTTCACCGCCTGTGCTCCATTTCAAGGTCAGAGCGTACTGGAGGCTAATTGATGCCCTCCATCCCTCAGCCGCAGGGAAAACAGCCCACTAATACTGTCTGTCTGCCAGCGGCTCGCCACTGTGATGTCTGTGCTGTAGTCACATCAGTGTGTGATTTACATCTGTGTAAATGGGTTAGCTAATCTAAGGTGGTGCTGAAGGGGTCAGTTTCCTGACTGTACAGCAATAGCACTACCTCCAACTTCCTGTATCATGTTGTGCGTGTCCCAGTGGACAGAACTGAGTGAGAAACCAGGAAGGGATCATGTCCTTGTAGTGACACCTAGTCGACAACTACCCCTAACAATATGTTTGTTCTTTGTATGGTATGAGTAGATCTGCAGTGTTTCTACTGAGGAGAAACCGCCACAGTTTGAAACTGAAGCCCGTTCAGGAGTATTCCATTGTCTAAAGCAGTGGTTTCCAACCTTTTTTGTCTTGTGACCCCATTTTAACATCACAAATTTATGGTGACCCCAGACATTCAAAACAGAGACCTTTTTTTTTGCTAAAATTAATTTGTTTTTGATCATGTAATAAACATTAATTTTACATGACATTTAGGCTATATAATGTAAATTTTTATTAGTAACTTTAAATTTTTTGAACATTTTTTATCAATTACTAGAAATTTTAGGCGATCCCATTTGAATTCCAGGCGATCCTATGTGGGGTCCAAACTCTAAGGTTAAAAAACACTCCATGAACTGCTCCCAATCCTCTTTTTCAGTTGTGTGGTCCAGTCTGTTCTTTCTCAAACTGATAAAATCTTGCACCACAAACATCTGAAACCAGTGCTCAAGGGGTTAAACTGAAATGAGGAGGACAGAGGGTCTTATTTAGAGGTTCACCTGGGGTGTAGATCCACCAACAGCACCAAAGTTTGCATTGGAATAACGTCGATCCTTTTACAGTGAAACCTTGACATTTTAGTAAGTTTTTTTTTTTTTTGTTGGCCTTTTTAATCAATTACTAGAAATTCCAGGCGACCCCACGTGGGGTCCCAGCCCCAAGGTTGAAAAACACTGGTCTAAAACCTCTGAAGGACATGACATTGCCTTCAACTGATTTCCTTCTCAAAAACATTAACTTCTCTTTCGAAATGCCAAGTCATACTTTTCTTCCAGGAGTCATTCACATCTCAGTCATTCTGATCTTCATTTGGACCCTCTGATACATGTCCTGGTGGTCTTTCAGTAAATTATTACTCTGTTAATAAGATTTTAACCTGACACCATCATGTAAATTAGATTTTATGTCATCTAGCCTTTTTAAAAGTATGTTTATACATTGTATGAAATAATTAGGCTTTGGGAAGTTTGTGTGGCACTAGTTTTGTCCTGGAAACCTGTTATTTGTTGACCTTGACTTAATCCACTTCTAAGCTAATGTGCCTCGGTCGCCTATATCCATGATAAGAGGCTGAGCACTGTTTCTATGAAGACAAAAACAACTTGCTAGCTAGTTAGCAGCATGACTGCTGTTGGCAGTCAGTTCACAGCAGCGTTAGCGTTAGCTTGGCGAGCTTCACCCCTTGCCCCTCCTCAGCTCCACCTTCTCACTGAAATACGGACATGTCTGCCTCTAACCAGCCAAGGTAGCGACAGGCAAACACCAAACTCATGGGTTCAAAATGGCAATCTAAACTAATGGCTGACCTCATGGTGGCTCGTCCATTTATGCACATCTTTGTAACCTTAAGGCCGTGACATGTGGATGTGGAAAAAAAGGCCTGCACTTTGTGACACTCTGTCCTCAAGAGATCTCACTTTGACTGCACTCTATGAATACAAAATGAGAAAAGAGCCCTGCAAAGACAGATGCATAATTAATTTTTATGGTTTACTCAAGTGAAAGGCAGAATTTTTAGACTTTTTGCTTTGAATTCTCCTGTATATGAAGTGAGGAAACTGGGTTAGCCAGCTTTTTTGCAAACTGACTGATATTAGTTCACTGTACTTCTACATGTTATCTGGTCATTTCTTCAGTCCTAAGACTCTTAACCCATAAAGACCCAAATATACACCGGGGACCAAAACCATCTACTGAGGTAAACTGTTTAATACCTGTTGATCCATTAATCCTATCAATACATGTAAATAATTTGTGTAAAATACAGTTTGTCATCTTTTCGTGGTCATCAGATATAGCCCATTTGGACGTTCAGAGGCTCCGTAGTTACCATGGAAACACCGTCATCTTCTACAACATTGATTCCCCAGTAAAACCCATGGAGTTGGATCAATGACAGTGGATGGAAGCACTTAGTTTATGTTTAGTTAATGATAGATTTAACTGAAAAAGTCACTTTTTCTTCAGTTATTTCTGTTTTTGATATGTTAATCCTCAAATGTAATGTCAGCATGATGATGAAAGTCCATGGTCAATGAATTAAATATAGGAAAATACCTGATTTTCACTGAAAAAATGCAAAATACCGACGATAATATTATAATAAATGGTGATAAATCACTTGACAAAGGTGAAATGGAAAGAAAAATTAATTTGGGAACTGCCATAAAAGTAGCACTGGCTCTTTACGGGTTAATGTGTGAAATAATCATGACTGACTGTGGTTTAGCTGACGTACAGTGCAGTTTTTTCATTCTGATTGAGGATTTCATAGTATGTCTTTGTCTGTTTCCTTTTTTTACAGATCTGCCTTGCTTTGCAGATGTCACTTCAAGTGTTTTCAGTTTCACCTGATCAGGTTTTAGTTGGTTTGAGGAAGGGATTAGTGCCAGACATACTCTGACAAGCCACAAAAGACTGATCTGTGGTGAGGTTTAGGAACTTCCTCTGCAACACTCCACATGTTCTGCTGCGAGAACCTGTCAGTGTAATTCCACTTTTACTCCATAATCTGAACCTTTTAGCGTAGAGTGACAGTGGTTGTGAAGGTACGTCATGCAATCCTCCAGTAGTAGACTGTGAGGCAGCTGGTCTGAATGATGAAGCCTGATTCACACAGAGAGCACAATGAATGATGGAAGTGGTATGTTGTGAATATTGTATGATGGTGTGCAGTCTGCTGTTAGTCCTGGATTTATGGGGTCATCAGAGATATTAAAGAATCCAAACACTCAATAAACGTTGGCTGGTTACATTATAAAACGGTCGCACTTTACAATAAGGGCACATTAATAATATGAGTTAATGCAATAATAAGTTAAGTAACAGTTACCTAATCATTCACTAATTATCTCTATGTTAACTGTGGCCTTCTTGTATACATTATTAACATAAATTCATACCATAATGTGCATTAAAGGCAAAAATTTAAGGAAAACTGCATTAAGGAACTGTTAATAAAAGGCTCTTAATATTAATTAAGGATTCATGTGTTAATTGTGCCTTAATTATTGGATTTGAATTGGAATTATTATTAAAAATAATTAACAATAGTAAATGTTTGAGTATGAATTAATGTGTAAATAATGCAGCAGTTAAGGTGTACTCTTAATTAATTATACAATAACACATTAGTTAGACACATTAGTAAACAGTTAATTGTTAATTAATACATGTTGCTAATGCCGATGTACTTTTCTTTAAAAGATGTAACAAATTATTTTATACCTTTTTTGATAAATTTCTTGTGTTATGATAAAAACCCTTTTCCTAAATGACTGGATTTACTTTCCATCATAATGAAGACATCTGGGTAAAAATAGTAAAAACTAAATACAATATAAGACTTAAAATAGAACAAGGTGTTTTAATCAGTGCATTTGGTAGATGACGCAGAGTTTATCGGCTAAAATTAATCCACATATTGTGATTGGTCTTAAAATACTAATATTAGGAATTATTTTATTACTCATTAATTCAACAGTTCAGTCCAGAACTCCCTCAGTGGGTCTCCAAAAACCACAGCATGTTTATGACGTTTGGCCAAAATTAGACTTTCACATGTGAAATAAAACCAACACACTGGATTATCAGAAGTCTCTGTGCAATATTATTCAAATTTTACTTTTTTGTTGTCACAACAAAATATTTCTTACTTAGAAGATTGTGACATCTGTGACATGTTCACACTAACATTGTTCATCATCATCATCATCATCCAGATTTTAGAATAGAATAGAATAGAATAGAATAGAATAGAATAGAATAGATCTTTATTGTCACTGTCACAGGACCAATGAAAATCAGTTTAGCAGTTCAGTTCAATTTAGCAGCAAAACACTTTGTGCAAAAGGGACTGTATAAGAACAATAAATGAAATACGAATAACAAATAATACAGTGTTAGGAAAAGTGAACTGTGCAAGAGCTTCAAAATAAAATATTAATAAATGTGCTACTAAAGTAATGCTAGAAACAAAATATACCCAAAAAATATACAAAAGCTAACTCTATTACTCTTCATTAGTTTAATACAAATAAAACTGAACCCCCAGTCTTCTTAATGTGATTAAAAGAGATGATCTGGTTCTGGAACAAACTGAACCAGGGTTCGGTCCATTTACTGTGTGAAAACACTTTTTGGATGGTTCTGACTCGGACCATTAACTTATGCAAGTCTATTGTTCAATAAAGAAAAAAAAAGAAGTTAAAAATAAGATGAATTTACATGTGATGCACAGCTGGTAATAAAATAATTAGTGTCACATGCCATAAGAAGTAGATAATAATGGTAGGATGTAGGCGTCCACCAGAAAATCAAATGTATGAAATGTGGAAAAACACATGAACCTTGGTTTGACCTTGAATTTATTCCTTCAGCTATAAAAACCCTTAGGTCACCTTGTATCTCCAGCAATCAAAACTAGTGAATATTTTATATGTAGTATATTTTCATGCTGTTAAAACTGTTATGTGCATTTCAATCATCTAATTATATCAATAAAAAGAAAGAAAACACACATTATATATCGGGGGTGTCAAACATATGGCCCATGGGCCAAAACCGGCCCACCACAGGTTCCATAGTGCAAAATTTACTGAAAATATTAACAATCAAGGGTGTCAAAGTCATTTTCACCCAATTTGATCACAAGTGGGACAGACCAGTAAAACAATAGCAGAATAACCTATAAATAATGACAACTCCAAATTCCAAAACTAAAATATGCATGTTCCTAAATGTTTGTGCCTTTATAGATCCACTGTTATCTGTAATGCATATACATATAAGTGATAAGTTTACGAATAATGTTAACATTTTCATAAAAATTTCAGCTTGTTCAGGTTATTCGTTATCTTTTGCAAAAGGGATCTTTGTAAATGTAGCCATTTTAACATCTTCATAATTTAATTTAATTTGTTGTTGCACTAAAACAAAGCCGAAAATCTGGAGTAGTCAATATTTCTAGGCTATTTTTCTATTATTTCACTGATCTGCTCGAGATCAAAATGAGTTTGACACCCCTGTTGTATATGTTTATTATATGTTTCCCCAGTAAAGGTGCAGATTCACCTCGTTCTTTGGGTGTTTGTGGAAGAGCTGGGGCTTCATCTTTTCTTAGATAAAAGCAGAAGAGTCTCCGAAGGGAAAGGGCTGGGAACCACTGCATTAATTAATAATCCGCCTGCTCTTGGATGGATAGCTTCTGCAAGCTGCAGTTACGATTTTAGAAAATCTGCCTTTGCATTCCAGCTCCTACAGGAATGTAGAAGTAGTAGGAGTGTTTTTCAGGACATTCAAGGTCATTCTGTTGAAAACTCTGCCCTGTGAGCCTTCGGTCAGCATCTTATTACAGGATGAGCCGTAATAATAGTTGGTTAGTGGACACATATCAGTCACTGCCTCTGTTTACTCATGTCTGAAATGACTTAATGACTTTAATTGTTGGACTTTAACTCGTGTCCTCTGTCAGAACGGTGAAAACGACACTCCTACTCAGAGCTGTGATGGACATGGTGCACATGTTTGTGAGAAGATACAATGACTTAACATAGTGAGGGAGGGAGGCCATGGCTGAACAGAGCAGTGTTGGCACGCTGCTGCTCATTCTCTCTCCCTCTAGTGGTAGTTTCACCCATTCAGACTCAGAATGATGAGGGTGTGTCTCACCGCAGATCAATAGGATGCCATACTCACACACAGTCGCACTGTGTCAAACTGTGCAAGTGCAACTAAGATGAGCTCCTCTGAGATTAACAAAAAATGAATGCACTTATTAAGAAGGAGGGGATGAATACCAGCAACATCTGCACTTTCATTACTTACTTTGGTAGATTATAGAGGTTTTTCCTTTTGCTGCTGTACCTATGAAACAGAACATTTTACATGAGAAAGAAACAGATCCAGTGTACTGATATGAGGAATTAAACTGACGGAGGACTTTCATTATCTCCTTCTTACTTTCATTGATTACATCACTTCTCTCCCAGCGCGTTCTGACTTTTCTTATACTTGTAGTACTTTTTTGTGTACAGTATAATTACCATGTTCAATACCAGTGTTGTGCAAGTTACTTCCAAACTGTAATCCATTACTGTCTCAGAATTGTAATGCATGACATGGCTGTGTTACTTTTGAGTTACATACAGACTCTTGTCATAAATGGCACATGTGCAGTAGAACCCAACCCCCCCAAAGTCAAAAAACAACCCCCCCATAAATTTGTGCCCCGAAATACATGTGGACGGATAGCTGAGTAAGTAATGCTACAGTCTACGATATTGGAATCCCAGCTGGAACACTTGCATTTTTTCAACATTTTACATGTTCAGACAGGAGGCGGGGCCAAGGATGCTGATAGATAAATCCGCAATTGTTAAAGAATTGTAACTAGTCGTAGAAACGTTAGCTTACCTTGTCATCTGTAAAGCAGGGTTAGTGTTAGTACTCAACATACGTCCATGTGGACAGTGGACTGTCTTCTGCCGTCTTCACCCATTGGCTGAACACCAACAGGAAATAGAAATTTACAGACGCATTTTTGATTCCGTAAGGTCTTACGGTCTTGCTGTGTTTTTTTTGTTTTGTTTTGTTTTTCATTTGTGCAGTTAAATTATGGGTGAAAAGTGTGTTGTAACGCAAGCGCTATTGAACATGTACCAAGTAAAATATTATTGAAAATTGATTAGTAATGCCTTACACTACTGTGTTACAGCAAAAAGTAATCTGTTACTGTAATGCATTACTTTTGTAACACGCTACTCCCAACACTGATCAACACAGACCTAACAAAGAGCCAGTGGTTAAATGGACTGAAGTGCTTTACCTGTACAGATGTAGTTGTACTTTACTTGAATATTTCTGTTTTTATACTACTGTATATTTCTCAGTTGCAAATACTTTACTGTTTAACACAAACTTCACTGAAGCACATTTAGTATGAAAGTTTAAGGTTACATTAAAAAACATATTGCACAACACTGTACAACATTAGGACCACATTCATCCTTCAAAAAGGGTCCCCAAGAGGACTATGGCTCAAAATACTACATCTTATACTATTAAACAGTGTAACCGAGGAAGGCATAAATGAGTTTTTAAAATGATCAATGGTCGCCCCTTAGAAAATCGATATCGACTGCCAGAGAGTAAAAGCTCATTCTCTGTAAAGAGAAACACAGAACATTTGATGGTACCAGCAACGTGATGGTAAATACTGCACTCAATATTGACAGGATGGTAAACCTTTAAACATCCACTTTTTCCATGAAAATAGAGGGGTTATAAATGAAGAGGTGTACGGCCAAAATGCCTGTTTTAGGCCTCATTTGGCTGGGATCATCTTCACGTGTCTGTACATAATGCATGGGGCTAAAACACAGAAACTGCATCTGTTCAATCTGGGGTGCCGCTATCAATTGTGGGCCCCATGAAAGGTAAACATTGTGAGCCCTTCATAAAATAAGCTATCTTTAAATTTGTCGCCAGAGCCATGTGTGTGTGTGTGTGTGTGTGTGTGTGCGTGTGTGTGTGTGCGTGTGTGTGCGTGTGTGTGAGTGTATTTGTGGAGGTGTTCCGTAAATGCTGTCATTACTGTAACTGGCATGAAACTGAAAGTGAAACTTAACTTTGGACGTCCAACTCCCGGCTTCTGTGCCTCTCTTTTACTCCAACTTCACAACTTATAACCTATGTCCACTGGGCCCCCTGTGAATGCTGGGCCCCATGAATTTGTCACGTTAACCCCCCCTTTATGGTGCCCAAGAGTTCAATTGTAATTGGTTTAGATTAACCCTTTAACCCCTGACGTGTCTGTGGTGAGCGTTTTGAATGTATGATTTATTTTAAATATTCAGAAAAATTCAACCGTTTGCAGTGTTGCGGCGATTTTCCTTTATTCATTTTTGATGCTATGTTTTCACCGAGTTTTGACCGTGTAACTGCTTTTTGGAGTTCAACCAGGTGTCAAAAAGTAGCTGGACTGATTTAGAAAAAAACTGCCCTAAAACAAAAACTACTGGGCCCAAATTCAAATCCTTGTTGTTCAGTTTGTTGCAGTTCACAGTTCATGTTCAACATCCTAAATCTTATATTGATGTAGTAACCTGTAGTAAATACCTGGAATCATGTCCCAGAGGTTAAAGGGTGGTGGATGTTAAGAGGTTTTAACTGTACTTGAAGAGGAAAAAAAGGGTAATTTCAGTGATGCATTGACTATTCTTGCATCAGCAGCGTCTCAGTTATAACAACCTACCTGCCAGGTTTCAAATTAGTCTGTGTCGATACAGCTGTGAAATCGATCGTAAAAGTAATGGACACTAACGGATGGACGGACTGTCTTATAGAGATGCATCTAAAACAGTTTGCTGTAAATGTAAATATGATTCGCTGCATCTAACAGTTGATTATGTTTGATGTAAACTCATGCCAGTGACAGAGCGTGTGTGTGTGTGTGTGTGTGTGTGTGTGTGTGTTTGCTTCGTGCCACGCGCCGTCACAGATGTCGACTGCAGTGATTCCACCAAGTCATGCTATCGTAGATTTCCGCTGGTGCAGTGCATCACCATTTGCCCTTGATGATACTTGAGAGAAACCCCATCCACTGCAGCAGACCCGTGCCTGTGTGAATACAACACCAGCCCGAACAGCAGAGAAGTGAAATGTCCCGTTGGCTGCTCTCCAGCTCTGTGTCACTGTTCACCGGTGTAGTGTTTCTGATCCACCAGCACATCCCAAACAGGGGAGTCTGCATTCCCGTTTTCACCCCCAAAACGGCACCATGAGGACGAACGTGACTGCTGTGCTTTTGGCGACGCAAGTGAAACTGCGGTGTCACCTCTGAGTCGACACACCCGTTGCACTGAGCAGACAGGAGAGCTAATGTGGTAGTTTTTATTGGGCAATCGAACAATCAAAAACTAATGAAAGCGCAAGTAAAACCGTCCACCCAATGTCCATTCACTGTTACTGTGTGTCCCATTTACTGAAAGTTCACTGTCAATGCAAACACTACCGTTATCCTCCTCAGACCCAGCTATGGGTTTTCTGTCCACATTTGTGGAGAGAGGTTTCACAACTTTATACAAAAAAAAAAAAAACTGTCCATGCCAAAGGACATTCCATAAAAATTTTAAAAACTGCATCTGAAAAAACTGTTGCATCATGATGTTTCCAATATAGGCACTTATTTAATAAAAAACAAAAAAAAGCTGGTACTTTGCTGACATTTCCTGGGTCTGAGGAGGTTAAGGATTATTGTTCTGTACCAGGGGTGTCAAACATGCGTCCTGCTGAAGGTTCCAGTCCAGCCCCTGGGAAGAATTTACAAAATGCAGAAATTCCACAGTCAAGGCTGTGGAACTCATTTTAGTTCAGGCTCAAGTAAAACAGCAGCAGAATAATCTACAAAAAATAATGACTCCATATTTTCTTCTTGGTTTGTGAAAAAAATAATTTTCCATTATGTCTATAAATAATGACAACTTCAAATGTTTGTCTTTGTTTTAGTGCAAAAAATAACATGAAATTCTGAAAATATTCCCATTTCCAAACTCTCCTGTACTAATAAAATGTGAATAACCTGAACAAATGTGTCCAACCTGAAATGTCTGTATTAAATTCAGTCCAGTTTGAACTCTTTTCTTCCTGTTCCTCAGTGTTTAGTGTCTTAGGAGATCTGATCCAGAATGCACATGGACTAATGAGAAGTGGAGGTAGAAGATTGGTAAAAATGCATTTGTTTTTCTGAAGAAATTTCAGTTTTTTCAGGTTATTCACATCCTTTTTGTTTGGATAGTTTATAAAAGTAAGTATTTTCAGAATTTGATGGTGGTTTTTTTGCACTAAAACACAGACATAAATTGTCAGTTGTCATTATTTCTGGGTTCTTCTGTTCTTATTTTACTGGCCCGGCCCACTGCAGATCAAATCAGACTGAATGTGGAACCTGAAAGAACAGGAGTTTGAGAGCCCTGTTCTATACTGTCATGAATGAAATGCAGATCCTACTTTCTTATATCTTGCACTCCAATCGATGTAGATCTGTACTCTGCTACATAATCACTTTTCACGTCTCAGTCATCCCTGTATCAGGCGGAGTAATCTGAGGTCTGTGCTTGTTGCAGTGCTGAAATGTGCTGTGTAATGCGCCGATAACCTCCAGAAATGCTGCCGGCCTCGTTCTCACTGTAGCCATTCACCCTTTGAGAACTCCTTATTGTACTTTACTGTATAGATGGCTTACAAATACCTAATCATGTTGGTTGGTCGGTTTTTATTCCAAATATTAACATTTAACCGGTAAAGTCCCAAAGCTACTTCTGTGGCAGTTCCCGAATGAATGTTTTTCTCTATTTAACCTTTCTTAAGTGATTTATCACCATTTATTCCAATATTATCCTCTGTATTTAGCATTTTTTCAGTGAAAAATCATGTATTTTTCTATATTCAATTTACTGATTATGTAGATAAAAGCTCATTCTTGAAGTTGATGGTTCTTATATCAGAAACAGTGAAAGTCCAGTTAGGTTCATACTGTCAACTAGAACTTATACAGATTTCCTTTTCTTATTTGTCAGACAGATGGAAAAAGAGAAAAGAATTAACTCTGTTTCCATCTGTCTGACAAAAAAGAAAAGGAAATCTGTATAAGAAACAGAGAAAACTGAAGAAACAGTGAGTTTTTCAGTTAAATCTGTCATTAACTGAACATAAACCCAGTGTGTCCATCCACTGTCACTGATCCAACTCCATGGGTTTGACTGGGGAATCAATGTTGTAGAAGATGACAGTGTTTCCATGGTAACTATGGAGCCTCTGAACGTCCAAATATAGTCATATCTGATGACCAAGACAAATTAAGAAAAATTAATTTTTCTTTCTATTTAACCTTTCTCAAGTGATTTATCACCATTTATTATAATATTATCGTCTGTATTTTGCTTTTTTTTTTCAGTAAAAATCAGGTATTTTCCTATATTTAATTCATTGATCATGTACTTTAATCATCATGCTGACATTACATTTGAGGATTAATATATCAAAAACAAAAATAACTCCATGGGTTTTACTGGTCAATGTTGTAGAAGATGACAGTGTTTCCATGGTAACTACAGAGCCTCTGAACGTCCAAATATGGTCATATCTGATGACCATGAAAAGATGAAGAACTGTATTTTACACCAATTATTTCCATGTTTTGATAGGATTAGTGGATCAACAGGTCTTAAACAGTTTAGATCAGCAGATGTTTTGGTCGGTGATGGATGTTTGGATGTTTTCATGTCACAGATTGGCTTTCATTAGCATGTCTGCAGCTCTTTAATCTAATTACGGATGTCTTTTACAGCTGCCACCAGCACCACCACTACATTGAAGACCTCCAGTCATGTGACGCGCTGTAGTGACAGCCAGAAGAACTACTGTGTTAATGGAGGAGAATGTTTCACCCTGGAAATCATGCCCGGCAGCACCAAGTTCCTCTGCAGGTGGGACTGTGATGCCATTTTTATTTGACAATGTTACTGTGGTGATTTATTCTAGAACTACTGGTAACTGAATTTAATGTCATGTTGGTGTAAACCAGACCAGTGGCCCCCTCCCCTTGGAAGAAGAAAAACCTCCAGGCCCCCCTCAACCCCAACATCACTGTAATAGTGGTGCAATTATAACTTTTATTGAAAGAAACAGCAATATTATTCCAATCGTTTTTTGTTTTTTTTTTGCTTTTCCTTCAATAATTTGTTGTGCAAATTAATAATAGCTAACAATATTTTTCCAAATAAAAATAGGAAATACGCAATTATCTTATAACTATAACGACAAAGTTCCTTTTTTGTTTAGAACAGCTAACGCATAAGTAACAAAGATGAACATTTTAACAATATCAGTGGCTGCAGTGAGCCCATTTTCATTGTACATCTCAGAACAGGGGTGTCAAACTCATTTTCTTTCAGGTTCCACATTCAGCTCAGTTTGATCTGAAGTGGGCCAGACCAGTAAAATAATAACAGAATAACCTATAAATAATGACAACTCCATTTTTTTTTAAATGCAAAAAATAACATTAAATTATGAAAAACATTTACATTTTACAAACTATCCAAACAAAAACAAAAAAAAGATGTGAATAACCTAAAAAAACTTAGATTTCTGAAGAAAAATAAGAAGAAATAATAATAAGAAAAATTTTTTATCAATATTATGTCTCAACTTATCATTATATACATGTGCATTACAGATCAGATCTACCAAGGCACAAAACAGGCAGAATATTGTTAATTTTACTTTATTATTTAGAATTATTTATTTATTATTTTATTATTAAAGGATATCAGAATTTAATGTTCTTTGCAATAAATCAAAGAGAAAAAAAATTGGTGTTGCCATTGTTTATAGGCATAATGTCATATTATTTTTTTCACATTAAACCAAGAAGAAAATCTGGAGTCATTATTTCTAGGTTATTATGCTGTTGTTTTCCAGTTCAATGCCCTTGACTGTTAATATCTTCTACACTTTGCAAATTCATCCTGCGGGCTGGAGTGGACCCTTTGGCAGGCCGTTTTTGGTCCCCGGGACGCATGTTTGACACCTGTGTCTCAGATCATTAAAGTGAAACCTGTGCAAAAACAGAAACATTGCACATTTTTCTTTTCCAGTAAAATACTAGTCCATTGTCCAAACCTAAACTCTTGGTCTAGTCTAGTTACAGATCACCATGGCAGTGGATTTGTTTGTTGTATGTCCCTAAAATAAGTGTTCCATTAGTTCCACCTCCTACATGTTCTAACCTGAGGATAAAAGAAACAAACACCAAGGAGTGATCCCATGCCCCCTCAGGCAAGCCTCTTCACCTCCCCTAGGGGGGCCGCCCCACAGTTTGAGAACCACTGGTGAAGACTGTTGTGTAAGGCAATCGAAAAATATATATTAAACCACCAGTAAGTATTTTTTAGGAGTTCCTTTTAGTTAGAAAATACACAATAGAAATGCTATATTCCTTAATTCGCACAGTCCCTCCATGATGATCCACAACTGAGTCAACCTCTAATGCAGGGCTGTCAAACTCATTTCAGTTCAGTTCCACATTCAGCCCAATCTGATCTCCAGTGGGCCGGACCAGTAAATAATAACAGTGAAAAAAGTGTTTATATCTACATCGTTTCCTTAAAAATCTGAATAACATGAACCTGAAATGTCTTAAGAAAAACAAGTGCAGTTTTCACAATATTCTGCCTCAGTTTATCAGTTTATCATTTACACATGTGCATTACAACTTTCATTATGATTGCAAATGCACATAATATTGATAAAATTGCATTTACTTTTCTCAAGACATTTCACCTTGTTCATATTTGTTCAGGTTATTCACATTTTTTGTAAAAGGATAGTTGGTTAATGTAAACATTTTCATTTAACTTTACTTTTTTTACACTAAAACAAAGATAAAATTTGCAGTTGTCATTATTTATAGGTTATTAGGGCAGTAAGAAAATATTGGTTCTGCAATATATCGCGATATTTCATTTCACAATACTGTATTGATATTAAAAAGTACTGTATGGATATTTTTAAGTATTTACTGAAATGCAGATATTGTGGAGGTTCTTTTTTTTATTGTTTTTTGTTTTTTATTTATTATTATTTAACAGTCTTTTATTAAATAATGTTCGTTCCTTTGTTGGGATTGAACTCAAATCCTGTTCTGATGTTAGTTGTGAACTAATAGAACCTGAACATTTGAACAGGATCTGAAACTGGAATGTCTGGAAAACAGAATTTCAGTTTGAACACAGTTTGAACATTTGCTGATAGAACATTAGATCCTGTTGGGATCAAATAAAAATGTGTTTAGATTTGTGCAGATTTATGATGGAATTCAATTCTTAAAGGAAATAATCATTTAAAAAAAGAAACAAGCGAAAAAATAGCCTTTTCAACAGTATCATGATATATCGTGATATATGGTATCGTGATCCTAGTGTTGTGATTTGTATTGTATCGCTAGATTCTTGCCGATACGCAGCCTTACAGGTTATTATGACACTATTTTTCTGGTCTGACCCAACTGAAATCTAATTGGTTTAAATGTGTATGTAAAATGATTTTTACACTACTGATTGTTAATTTCTTCAGTGTAATTTTTGCATTTCACAAATTCCTCCCACGGGTCGGACTGGACCCTTTTGCGGGCCGGATTTGGCCCCCGGGACGCATGTTTGACACCTGTGCTCTAATGGATTCTCAATGTGCTTTAAGTAAATCTTCAGGGCATCAAGCAGATTAAATCAAATCCACGATGATGTGATGATCTATCATGCCATCAATACACATAAGTGTCTGTCATCTGAGGAAAGCTTTGACATAGAAGACAATGAAAATGACTCCAGGTCTGTGCTGAAGACACACACCGACGCGGTGTAAGCTGATTTAAAATAAAGGCAGAAGTGAAGGTGACGCTCACCGTCTTTGGCTCCTTTCGGGAAGAGGAAACCGTCCCCTCTGGATATGAGCTAATGACTGCTTTTGCCCTAAATCATGATGCAAGGAGACGACACGTATAAATCACCTCCTGGCTTGTACAAGGTCATCAGAAGGGCTAAGATAAACGCTGCTGTGAATGTCGGCCAGGGTCAGGGAGGTGCAGAAAAAGTCGTTTCTAATCAAAGTCCTCAACACAGAACATAAGACAGGAAGCAAATCAGTGTGTAAGAGTTGTGACCAGGCTGAGTTTGTGTCCCTGTGGAAGTTAATCTGTCTCATCAGATTTTGAATTATAAAAGCCATTGAATTTCTAGCACTGAATTTTTTTGCACTGAAATTAAGTATCTGAATTTTTTGTCTCTCAATTTAACTATGTTCATAAATGTAGAAAAAAAAAATTCAAATGCAAAAAATTCAGAAGCAAAAAAATTCAGATGCAGAATTTTTTGCATCTGAATTTTTTGCTGCAGAATTTTTTTGCATCTGAATTTTTTGCCGCTGAATGTTTTGCAACTGAATTTTTTCCTTCAGATTTTTTTTTTTATTCTAAATTTAAGAACATAGTGAAATTGAGAGACAAAAAATTCAGATACTTAATTTCAGTGCAAAAAAAAAAATCAGATAGTTAATTTCAGAGCAAAAAAAATTCAAATACTTAATTTCAGTGCAAAAAAAAAATCAGATGCTTAATTTCAGAGCAAAAAAATTTCAGATACTTAATTTCAGTGCAAAAAAAAATTTCAGATACTTAATTTCAGTGCAAAAAAAAAATTCAGATACTTAATTTCAGTGTGAAAAAATTCAATGGCTTTTATAATTCAAAATGTGATGAGACAGATTTACTTCCATAGTTTGACCCCCCTGCTCTATCACGTTTGGTTCAATTACTGCAAAATGCCTATTCAGTGGCAGAAAGCTAAACGGCTGATATGGACACCATGACGGGCGTTTGCAATGGCTCCATGTCAGATAATATTCAGGCCCACAAATTGCACAAGCGTACCAAATTTTTGTGCTTTTATGAAAAAGTGGAGCATCTTTTCACAGATCAGCTGGACTGTAGTGCTACTTCAGCTCCTTCTGTCTGCAAGATCATCATGCAGGTACTGGCAGTCCTCCAAGAACGTCTGGCCATGTGGTTTTGCAGAGCCACCAGTGCAGCCTGTCTGGAGATAGAATTAAAGATATTTACAGAAGCTCATCTGGAGATGTGAAAAATGGCAGTAGATTCTGTAATAGTGTTTGGAATTAGATGCTTAGTAATGATGCAGTGGGAACCTACGGAACCCACATTATTACATTGTTTTCGTTTACAGGGTTGTCAATCGGATCCTGGTATGTTTTGTGTGTGGCTGAAAAAGGGAATGAATGAATGAATATTTTATTTCAGTTATGTACAAAAACATACATATAAAAAAAAAAACAAAAACATAAAATTAACACAATTGGTAACTAGGGCTGTGTATCGGCAAGAATCTGGTGATATGATACACACATTCACATTACAGACATTCCAGTTTCAGATCCTGTTCAAATGTTCAGATTCTTTTAGTTCAGAACTAACATCAGAACAGGATTTGAGTTCAATCCCAACAAAGGAACGAACATTATTTAATAAAACTGTGCTAAATAATAATAAATAAAATATAAACAAAAAAGAAAAACAAAAATGAACCTCCACAATATCTGCATTTAAATAAATACCTAAAAATAGTGATACTGTACATTTTAATATCGATACAGTATTGTGAAATGAAATATCGCGATATATTGCAGAACCGATATTTTCTAACAGCCCTATTGGAAAAAGGCAGAAGCTGAATCCAGAGGTTTATTTCTGCTTCTCCTACTCCCATCCTTCCTCCAACTCCACACCTGAAGTTGCAGCAGATCAAACATTAACACAAATTCGTCTACATTCAGTTTCTTCAGTCACTTTGAAATCATATGACTTTCGTAGCCCTGGAGAATTTGACAACTTAAAGCTTTTTTAAAACTCGACAGTGAGCTACACAATGTCACTTCATCCTTCAGTTGGTTCCATAATTTGACACCAGTAACAGAAACACAGTGATATTTAACGTTTGTTCTTCCTTTACATGTTTCATACACAAACATCCCTCTTCAATTATAATTCCCTTCTCTGAACTCAAAATTTTCCTGAATACAAACAGGAAGACTTTTACTTTTAGCACAAAACATAGTTTCCATTTGCTTTTAAATATACAATATCAAAAAATTTTTAATAAACCAGATTCTACAAAAAATGGATGACTTGATTGAAGATAACCAGCTTTATTTATTACAATAAGATTATTTTCACTTTCAGCTACTGTTACAACTTTTTGGACATTTATAGAGACCACGAACTAGTTACGATATTGAAATTTCATTATATGGACACAATTAACAATATTATTTTCTTAACTTTATGGCGCCACTGTCGTAGAAGAATAATAAACCATAAAGACCCAGGGCTACTTTTATGGCAGCTCCCAAATGATTTTTTCCTCTATATTTAACCTTTCTTTACAGATTTATCACCATTTATTGTAATATTATCTTGTTTACTTTCTGTTTTTTAAGTGAAAATCAGGTATTTTCCTATATTTAATTTACTGATCATGTTGATTTTTATAAAAGGCCTGATTAAAGTTGAGGGTTATGATACAAAAAACAGAGAAAAATGAAGAAAAAGTGACTTTTTCAGCAAAAATATAAATAACTGACTATAAAACAAGTGTGTCCATCCACTGTCATTGATCCAACCCCTGGTGAATCAATGACTACGTTCACACAGCAGGCCTTAATGCATAATTCGGATTTTTTGGTGAAATCTGATTTTTTTGTGCGCTCATTCATATTCCACATTAAATGCGACTTGTATCAGTTTTGACTCTGAACTGAATACGACCCTGAAGTGACCCACATTCGCAAAAGACGTCCTGATGTAATACATGACCACGCAGGCACGCACTGAGTTTACAGAAATACATTTTTTTTATCGGGTCCATATTAGTTTTATACACATTTCCTCATATTTCCACACAGTATGACATGTATGGCTTTACAAGTGAACAATACAACATATGCAAACTTTTTTTTTTTTTTTTACAAAAGTTAAAAAAATTAACCCAGCTTTATTGTCTTTGTGTTGATCCAAGTCAGTTCATGTCGTGTGTGTTCTATGTCAGTGCTATTGATCTCTTTCCTTTTCTACCCATCAACCAGGTGCTTGGCGGGCTTCACTGGGCACCGATGTGAACGAGCTGTGCTTAAGAGAGTCTCGAACCAAAAACGTATGTCAACACTGAATTCAGTCCCACATGTCATTGCTGGTGTTTCACTCCTGTCATGTTTCTTACCAAGAAATAGTGGGAAAATCCATGTTTCCCTCTTGTTTTGTGATAATAAATCTGCTGATAAGCTAGGCATTGTTCCTTCTGTTTTCTGAGCTCAGTTGGAACCATCGAATGGATCTGAAGGCTCGAGTACTCCCCCTCTGAGGAGAAGGCACTGAAATTTGCATGTACTTCACATCTCATCACATCATTTCCTTTTAGTTCAGAGCAGAGATCCGCCTCCATCTCAGGCTTAAGTGGTGTGTCTCGTGCGGAGGTAAAACATACCATCTGCCACCGTTCTCATTCTGCATCACCTCCACCCTCTCAGGAACCAGAATATTATTGGAACAGGCATCGCTGTAGCAGAACCAAACTGGCCATTGTTTGGTTGGTAAATCAGTGTGATGTCTCAAATGTGGCGCTTTTCCACCTCATGGTACCATCTCAACTGTACTCGATTCTACTCGCTTTTGGTAACAAGTACCTGCTTTTCCACTGCAGATATAGACTGTTTGAAAACCTGGAAATAAGGTCTGTGACAACACAAGCTTAAGGCATTGTCAGTTTTGTTTGTTTTAATTTTCTTACATCATGTTATTTTTTAACCCATAAAGACCCAGTGCTACTTTTGTTGCAGTTCTTTGATGAACTTTTCTCTCTATTTAACCTTTCTTAAGTGATTTACCACCATTTGTTATAATATTATATTCAGTATTTTATAATTTTCCAGTGAAATCAGGTATTTTCCATGAAAGCTCAGCTCAAAGTTAAGGGTTATTATATCAGAAATGGAGAAAAAAATGGAACTCAAGGGCAGCATATACAAACAAATACAGATCCAGAATAGAGCCCTGAGGCACCCCAAAGCCTTTAAATTTAACTGTTGTTATATCAGAATAGTGAACACTGAAGGAAAAGGGACTTTCTCAGCAAAGATATCATTAACTGAACTTAAACCCAGTGTGTCCATCCACTGTCATTGATCCAACTCCATGGGTTTGACTGGGGAATCAATGTTGTAGAAGATGACGGTGTTTCCACGTTCACCACGGAGCCTCTGAACGTCCAAATATGGTCATATCTGATGATCATGAAAAGATGACAAAATGCATTTTACACCAATTATTTACATGTATCGATAGGATTTGTGGATCGACAGATGTAAAACATTTTACGTCAGTAGATTTTTTTTGGTTGAAGGTGGATATTTGGGTCTTTAAGGGTTAATATTTTACGTACTATAGGTGTGTAATTAAACGACTACATGAGGTTATTGTCAACATTAAAGCTCACCATGCCAAACAGATACACATCTACTCACAACATCCATGTTGTGTCTCTTGTAAGCTGTTCTGTTTATTTGCTAGATCAAGAGGAAAGGTTTTTGTTGGAGATGTTAGCTGGACAAATCACATTACAAATATTCAGTAATGGTGGAGTCATGAAACGATGGTTAAATTTCTTTATAGATTGACATTTGTGCTTTACTTTTGGTGATGGCTTTTATCATTCAAAAGCCATAGAACTGGTTTCCTTTGTGAAAGATAATGAAATTATTGCAGTGAACTCAAGGCTTTATTTACAACAACAATACAAAAGCCAGTCCAAAAATCCATTTGAATTTTAGTCATGCAATGGTGAGTATTGAAGGATGTTGTTCTTGATTCAGAGTATGAGGTTGTTTGTCACTGTGCAGAATTAAATTAGATTCAGAGGAAGCTGAAGGTAGTACGGCTGTAAAGTAAAGACGGCTGTAAACCCAGGAGAGTTTGGAAAATACTGGAAACAAAACCACTGTTGTGCAAGTTACTTCCAAACTGTAATCCATTACAGATTACTTGTTACTGTTATTTAAAAGTAACTCCTTACCTTAGAATATTACTGTCTCAGAACTGTAATGTGTTACATGACTCCTGTATTACTTTAAAGTTACATACAGACTCTCGTCATAAATGGCCAATACAACAGACAGTAGAGCCTTTGAACGCGTACATTTGCGCTCTGAAGTACATGTCAAGGTTCTAATAGTTTTGGATTTTTCATTATAGTTTAGTTTTATTTAGTTTTGACTTTTTTTTCTCTAATTCAGTTCGTTTTAATTCATTTTTAGAGCAGGTTTGCTAGTTTTTATTAGCTTTCGTTATTTTCCAAATGCTTAGTTTTAGTATTAATTGTAGTTTTGTCGTCTCTTTTCTCTTCTTCTCTGTCGTTGTATTCAAATAAATCCCAGACAGGACTCTACTGCTTTCTCCCAACTTTAGACCAGAAGATGCCTAAACAACAAGTGACGAGAACTGACAGACCATTAAATATCATATGGTGCCAGCAGCTAAAATTGCTGGAGGGAAATAAATTGATTTTATATCAATTTTATCCATAATTTTGATCCGTTTTAGTTAGTTTTGTAAACACACAATACAGTTTCAGTTAGTTATGGTTTTTTTCTTTTAATTATAGTTTTTATTTATTTCAGTTAACAAAAATGTTTTTTCAATTCTATTTTTCGTCATTTCGTTAATTTTCGTTAACGATAATAACCTTGGTACATGTGGACAGATAGCTCAGTAAGTAACACTACAGTCTACAGTGTTGGAATCCCAGCAGGAACACTTGCATTTTTTTCAGCATTTTACATGTTCAAACAGGGAGCGCGGCGCAGAGGATGCCAGTAGATAAATCTGCAATCGATAAAAAATTCTAACTAGTCCTAGAAACGTTAGCTTCCCTTGTCATTGCTGATCACAGGGGTCATGCTAACATGCTAACTGTCTTCTGTACAGCAGGGTTAGTGTTAGTACTGAACATACGTCCATGTGGACAGTGAACTGTCTTCTGCTGTCTGCACCCATGGGCAGAACACCAACAGGAAATACAACTTTACAGGCGCATTTTTGATTCCTTAAGGTCTCACGGTCTTACTGGTTTTTTTTGTTTTGTTTTTGTTTTTGTTGCAGTTAAGTTATGGGCAAAAAGTGTGTTGTAACGCAAGCAGTATTGAACATGTACAGAATAAAATATTTCTGAAGATGGATTAGTAATGTCTTACATTACTGCGTTACAGCAAAAAGCAATCTATTACTGTAATGCATTACTTTTGTAACGAGTTACTCCAAACACTGATCAAAACAAAACTGAACAAAACAGTCTTGTCTTGCACAATGATGGCTTCAGCTCGGTTGGAAACTCAACGGAGGAGTTACTCAAAAAGTAACAGGCACTAGTTACTGTTTCCAACTTTTGCCTGATGGAAGACCATCAAAATGTGGGTGGAGTCGAGTTGAGCTGGTACCATGTTGTGCGGTGTTTTTGGCCGAGACAGGAGACCCTGGGAATCACTGGTTGGGCTGCCGTCCCTGCAGGACTAACACCACGTTCATTCAGAGGCTGCAGTGCTGTCTTTTTGTGATTGCACTGCTGTGTGATTGTCAGCCCTTTGGATCTGCTTTGAACACCTCTGTTCTAGGAGCTATCAGGTGTTAGTCTGGTCCTGAGTGGAGTATGTACATGCAAATTTCAGTCTGCTGTGAGGCCTGTTTGTCATAATTTCTCTCTGAATTGACATTTGGACTCATTTGAGGGTCTTCTAATAAACAGAAATTGGGCTCAAAGACAATCGTTTAATCGTATTTGGTCGAACTGGCCCCTCCTGCCAACACCAGTGATGACTGTTGTGGGTCTGTCACAGCTCCTGGATCAACTAACTCCCTCTTTCTTTTCTCTTCTTCTGTGTGTTTTTGTTTTCTACTCAGGTGTCCAAATGAATTTACTGGTGATCGATGCCAAAACTATGTAATGGCCAGCTTTTACAGTATGTCCAATCTTCTTTTATCTGTATCTGATTGGAGCATGATCAGTTCTGTGCACCTTTTACTGTTGTTTTTCCTTCTTTGGTTTCATTGTTATGTGTGCTAAAGTTGCATGTGGTCTTGAAGACGTTCAGTGAGTTTAATTTACATTTCAGTTGACCAGAAGTGAACAATTTTTCTTCACTTTTCTTTTAACTGAAAAGGAAGGAAAGAATTATAATTTATCAGTGTTTGGAGCCGTAAGCTTAAAACACACACAAAAACACTTTCAACCAAATTACATAGATTTTAAGGATGTTTACAGTCCTGTATTAGAACACACTTAAACTAGTAGGAAGTCACCTGCAGCGGGACACTTGAATTAATTTGCGAGTGATTTGTAAATTAATACAAGTGGGCTGCTTTACAGCTAAAAATGAACACACACACACATGGTATATTGTCATATATTAGTTACAGCAGTGGTTGTGCGATCGGAGCTTCCATACTCACATTGTGAATATCAGTTAAAAGAACTTTATTTATCCTAAACTAGACTGTCTTTTCTGAGCACAAGTGGCAATAGAGCAACAGATTTAGAGCAGAGCTGGTCATCAGCTGTTGGTGAAACTGCACGATAGTTTCATAGCAACTCCTGGCCTTGGGGATGTGTTTGGAAAGCCTTTGGAAAATATGAGTCCTTCAGGAGAAATGTTCCCATTACTCTTTGACTTTCAGTTTTCCTATTCCACTGGTGTTATCTGTGTGTCCACATACACACATACCTGATAGCATAGTCAGTGTCACAGTGACATTTCTTATCTATATTTACTTCCATCTGCCCAAGAGGGATGGAAGAAGAGCAGAAGTAGCCCAGTTCTGTCTAGACCACCCTTTACTTCACAGCCAATGAACAATGGGTTTCCTGAACAGATCGGTCATGTGTTTGGTTTGTTTGTTCGTTTTTTATTACGAATATCAACATTTAAAACCAAAAACATTAAAGAAAAAAAACGAGAAAAAAAAAGCCCAGACACATGCTAAAATTCTAAAAGAAGTTAGATGAAGTGCATCGTGTGTAGTCCTGCCCCCATCTTCTTCTACTGATCACACAGTCCCATGGCAGCGCCACAAAATAATTTGAAAACTAGAAAAGCACACAGAGAGCGCAGACCTCTGCCAAGGCAAGTCAAAAATACACCCCCCCCTCCGATCATCACCAAAATTTAATCATTTGTTCCTTGTGTCAGTATCAACATTTCCTGAAAATGTCATCAAAATCCGTCCATAACTTTTGGAGTTATCTTGCACACAGACAAACAAACAAACCCAGATGAAAACATAACCTCCACCATTCCTTGGTGAACGTAATAAAAGTCTGCACAAAAATATTACACTTATCAAAAATAAACTCTGTCCATTTCATAGCAGCATTCTTAAAGCTCTCCATCATTCCCATATTATATATTACACTGTATTATACATTGTATATCATAATACATTTTCCATAATCATATAATTTAACATACATTATACACATTGTGTAACAAGTGTTCAGAGAACGCAAACCTCCTCCTTCACCCTGAACTCTGTGCATGTGTGGATCGACTGTTTCTGTTGAAATTCAACAGTTTCCAGGTTGTTCCATACACAGAAACAGTTGAATCTGGTCCCAGTCATGTGTCTGTCCAATTAGATTCAATTCACATCAATATTAGTTGAGTTCTAATTTTAAATGTGTGGGAAATGGGATTTTCAATGTTCAGTGTAAATGTCCACAGAGTCCACATTCCACAGTGGATGTGGACAATTTAGTTCCAGATACAAGAGATTGTTCTAAGCTACAGGTGGATCCAACTGGAGGAGAATCGGAGTCGTTTTGAATTTTGGATGAATTTTGGAAAATGTCTCAATGATGACAGATGGAAAACTGTAGATGTTGTGACCTTGCTGTGACCTTGAACTGTGGCCTACTGGGACCAAAATGGACTGGGTTGGTCCCAGGGCCTAGGCCTATCTGTGGGGAAGATCTGGGAAAGATGGGTGAAAGAGTTTTACACTGAAGATGAGAACAAACAAATAAACAAACACAAAGCAAAGTGATCACAATACCTCCTGGTGGAGGGAATAATACACTATATATTAATACAATCTACAAATCCTCAAATGTGTTTGATGCAACCTCTCCAAGGTTACTTTCAGCTACAGGTTTCCAAACAACCTTCAGAAATTACCTGGAAAGTGACGTCAGTTCCAGGAGTAGATTTTTTTCTTCGTCTCTTAAACTTGTTTCCTCACAGCCGTCACGCCTCATTAAGTCTGTCTGAGCAGCAGATGAGCGTCGTCCTGGGGTCGTAACCCAAAACTGCTCGTAAACGAGGACAAAAGTGCCGGTGAAAGACTCCACTCCAAACACCATTAAACAGAAGTAGGAAACTGGCAAGGCTCACAACAAAGAGCAGTTATTTTATAGTGTCACTAAACTCCTGCTGGGACTTGTCAGATCAGTTATGAAAGCTTGGCTCCATGAAAGAGCAGCTGTGTTTTTGGTCAGTGCTGTTGAGATAGAAGGAATGATGTGTTAGGTTGAGCTGAGACACTAAGCATGACCACAGTTAACTGGTTTTTGTGCTTTTTAACCCTTTACACTCATAGAAATACTCTGAACTTCAACATTTAACTGGAGTGTGTTATTGGACACCATCATCTACCTCCTCGTCAGCTGGCATGACAACAGTCCCCCTCCTCTTACCATAAAACATCCGAGCAACACTGATGAAAACTAAACACATAGAATAGAATAGAATAGAATAGAATAGAATAGAATAGAATAGAATAGAATAGAATAGAATAGAATAGAACAGAACAGAATGGAAAAAAAACAGAACAGAATAGAATAAAATAGAATAGAACAGAATAGAATAAAATAAAATAGAATAGAACAGAATAAAATAGAATAGAACAGAACAGAATAAAATAGAATAGAACAGACTAGAATAGAATAAAATAGAACAGAATAGAATAAAATAAAATAGAATAGAACAGGATAAAATAGAATAGAATAGAACAGAATAGAATAGTTCTTATTGTCATTGTGTGTACAAACATACAAACAGCTGTTCTAAGTTCATAAACTGACAAAAATCACTCATATTCACTATTTACAGCTTCAACATTTCTATAAAATCTCTCTGAATCGCTGTATATTCTTATAAAAACTCACATGTTTCTGGACCTCACTGAGCCACTGGATTGGGCCCCATATTTAGTGTTTGTTGAAATTACCAAAAATAGTCACTTGCCCGATAAAGGTTTAACAGCAGAATGAAGTACATTTGTCTGATGTTTTTACATTGATGATGGTAGTGATAGGATCTTAGCTGATTTTCAGTTTTTAACGTCTTCAAGGGCTCATATTTACCTAAACCCACTTTTCTTAGTCCATGGTTCATTTCTTTGTGTATTTGGACACTAACAGTTCAGACAGTTTGAATTTGAACCCTCCAGCTGCTGCAAAACTATCTTTAAAATCCAGTGGATTTCTACAACCTGTTTCAATTCCTTCTTAATTTGTTATGTTTTATAACTAGTTACGTCACGACATTTGCACATATCAGATCCAGACTTCAGACCAACATTTCTCCAGTACGACATAACTGTTCGTCAGCAGCAGCAGTTGTAGTAAAAACTGAAAATATGTCCAAACTCTGAGCCGATGACCTAAAATGTTCAGTTGTTGGTTGTATTAACGAACACAAGTGGCCGAACAGGACAAAAAACAACCTGGAGGGGGCGGGGCCTGAAGTGGCTCGTTTGCATTTAAAGGGCCAGCGCTCAGAACAACCTTTCTAGTGTCATTACTCAGAAATAGGGTTGAAGACCCTGTGGAGTTGAATGAATGAAGAATTCAGACCCAAGCAGAGCGTTTACAGTTTATGGAGACCACAGGGGAATGAGGGAAAATGCATGATTCCATTTAAAACAGCAAATTATCACTCCTTTAAGGTATGGACTGTCATAAGAACAGATGATTCTAATTAGATCATTGATTTGAATTTTTCTTCACGTGTCAGATTAAGCTGATTGCTGATTCAGAGTGTGTTATTCAGTGCATTCTTAGCTGCTTGTTTCGGTGGGTTCTCTGCAGGGTAACGGCTCTGACGTTTGGCATTCGTCAGATCGGTGTTTTATTGAAAATCAGGGACCTGTTTCAAAGAATGACCTTGACTAAGGTTTAGATCTAATGGCCTGACACCAGATACATGTCCAAATATATCCGTTGTACAAAGGTGTTCAATTCTTCTCTCTCTCTCTCTCTCTCTCTCTCTCTCATACGACTAATTTGCTTTAAATTTTTACATGAAGACCTTTTTGAGACTAAAAACATGTCTGATTGTGCCACCACATCCAACCCTCTGCGTCCATGGTTCTACATTAACATGACGTAGTGGGATTGTCATTGTAGTTCTTTTTTTAACCCATAAAGACCCAGTGCTACTTTTGTGGCAATTACAAAAATGTCTTTTTTTTTCTCTGTTTAGCTTTTCTAAAGTAATTTATCACTATTTATTATATTATTATCTTCTGCATTTGGTCTTTTTTAAGTAAAAACCAGTAATTTTCCTATAATTAATTTACTGATCATGTTCATTAAAGCTCAGATTAAAGTTGATGGTTATTATATCAGAAATAGAGAAAACTAAAGAAAAAGTGGCTTTTGTCGTAAAAAAAAAAAAAAAAAAAAAATCATTAACTGGACATAAACCCAGTGTGTCCATCCACTGTCACTGATCCAACTCCATGGGTTTTACTGGGGAATCAGTGTTTTAGAAGATTGCAGTGTTTCCATGGTAACTACAGAGCCTCTGAACATCCAAATGGGTCATATCTGATGACCATGAAAAGATGAAGAACTGCATTTTACATGAATTATTTACATGAATTGATAGAATTAGTGGATCAGATGATACGATATTCCCACCTTCATCCTCTGACACAGAACTTGACTCGACCTCAGCGACGTGCTGATGCTGCTCTGGAACCACTTTCTCAGACTGAGAGTGGGTTCTTTGTCTGGGTGATTCTCACAGCGTTGAGCATTACTTTATGTCAAACCTCCGTGAGGTCGTTAAAGGCCTGGTGTCCTTGTACCGCAGCAGGACAAGGTGTTTCTAAATGTGCAGAGCCTGAGGAAGGGGCTGCATTAGAGACCAGTGTCATTCCATACATGTGTCCACACACTGGTCTGTCCTTGATTAAGTCATATGCAAATGTGGTGTTGTACAGCAGCACACAGAGCAAAAGGCCTGGGGGGGGGGGGGGGGGGTCGACTGGAGGGTGTGGTGATTTATAAATACTAGTGATGGGACTTTTGTCTCTTTAAATGGAGTCGTTCAATCAGGAGTCGTTCACTGAAAAGAGTTGTTCAACAGACTGGTTCTTTGATGTTTTTTGCATTATTTTGAAACACCAATGTTTGAATGACTAAATAGGCCACATGTGATCATTAACATTACATTTTAAAGGTGTTTAATTGGCGCGGCAGTAAATATTATCTTACCGTAAAAAAGAATCGTTAGTTCAAATGTGTGGGTTAAATCCATGACATGAGAGGTGACATTAAACAAATGATGGAACTGGACCAAAAGCATCCCAGTACATTATGTGGACTAGTCTGTAGAATAAAAATGAAGAAGAAAATAAAACATTTTCTGATGAAATAACATTTTATTCTCCTCAAAACAAAAACAATAAATGTGTGGAAACATACAGAAAAAATGCACAAAACACAACAGTGATGAATCAGTGCAGTTCCAGAACTGAAATACCTAAAAACTGTAGTACAAATAAAATACTTCAAGTAACACTGCAAAATACCTGATATCTGTAATGTTAATATCAAAATGATACCACATCAGGAGTTCTCTCACTTCTACTCTGTATATAAAGATAAGGGATTGTAGAAAAATAAATAATATACATAATGTTTTACATCTTTTGAACATTATAAAAAGCTGTATGTATGACATACATACATACATACATACATACATATATATATATATATATATATATATATATATATACACACACACACACACATACATATATATATATATATATATATATATATATATATATATATACACACACACACACACACACACACACACACACATATATATATATATATATATATATATATATATATATATCACTGGGGAGTCCGTAGTGATGGTAGTGACACTCCCTCATTAAAAAAAAAATACAAATGAACGGCTCTTTAGAAAGACTCGGTTCCCATCGTTCATTTCAAAGAGCTGTTCAAAAGATTCGATTCGTTTGTGAACGTCACATCACTAATAAATACACTCACAACCAGGCATATCACTGCTCTCATTGGAAACAGATGAACCAGCCACAGTTCAACAATGATTTTGGAAGAAATCACTGTGTGAGTGTGTACGACACACACTGTAGATAAACAGAACTGTTTGATGCTGTGTTTTAAATATAAAATATTTAAAGGATAGTTTAATGAAGCCATCCGTATGAGTTCATATTTCAGTTCTCTGATGCGTACTTTGTAAATGGTCAGATCTGATCTTCACAGAGCCGAAGCTAAAATGCCAAAACCTGTGAAATCATGAAGGATAGGATTACACTGGGTTCCAAAAAAATGTTTTTTGCAAGTTGTCTAGGTTTTTTCAACTGAATTAGGACCATTTTGCACCGCTAAATCCAAAAACGACATCTGTTTTTCTCAATCAGGTCAGGTTTTTTTGCTAATTTGATTTTGAAAAATTTCATCTTCTCAGACAATTGATTACATTTTTGTGACTTTATCAGTTGATTTTTTATATAGTTCTCACCCAAAATAGGTTTTAAGAGAAAAAAATCACTTTCTAACAGGATTCCTGTTAAGTACAATGGTGTATTCACCGCAGATGTAGCAGAATACGTCAGGCTTTTTTTTTTTTTTTTTCTAGTCGAAGCCATTTCATTCACCTGTAATATTGAAAAAAACATTAATCATAAATTGGCAAAAGTAAAATCTTCAGAACTCATTTATTGCAAGAAATATGAAAGAATTTTGTATCATATGATGTGAAAATGCCCATAAATGTAAGCAAAAATGTTCAAAAGCCAATATGTAGCATAGTTCAGAAAGTTGACCTGATTGAGCAAAAATAATGTGATTTTTGGATTCAGCACACCAAAATTATCCGAAATCAGCTCAAAAAACTGAAACAATAAATTTGTTGTTGACCAGTGTTATTAAACACTTGTAATGTTACATTTTGTACATACACAGAGTTATAACTAATCAGTCTGATATTTAGGATGTGTGTGTATATGTTTTACAGCAGCCTAAAGGGTGTTAAGCCAATAAATAGAGCTAAAAAGGAGCAAAAATAGTAGTAATTGGCAGTGCTTTGGTCTGCAGCTCAGTAATAACATGGTACTAACTGGATAATGGTTTTCCCCAGTACTGGCATTAATGTCTCCATATATCAAGTTTGGATTGGTCATAAAAACCCGTTCTATTGGATATCAGATAATTCAGATCTGTGTTACCAAGTGTCAACATTAATAACGACACATAGTTTGGACCCATTAATTCAACCTGCAAATGAATCCACTGAGACCAGGAGAGTTTACATCCGACTGTACGGCACGAGCCACGTTTCTGCGATCAGGGAAAGAAATGTGTATTCATAGGAATCATCTTACTCTTCAAGCGTATAATCTGTCACCTCATAGCCAAGCTTCAACACCACTGATTTTCCAAGGACACACAAATAAACTCAATTAACCAGTTTGCACCAGTGTAAACCTAGTGCTCGTTCTGGGCTGGTTCTTGTGTTAGACTGAGACAAACTTAATTGATCCACAAGGAAAATTACTTGGTCACAACAGCTCAGTTACATACAAAAACACTAATGAAAAAACACTTGCAAAAAAGAAAAAAAAAAAAAAAAGGAAAGTAAGTGTGAAGCGATAAAAGCAATTAATAATATAAATAGAATACACTAATAAAGCAGAAAAAAATGCAATATTTGAATATGTACAAATCTACAGGAAATGGAAGTAAATATGCGCTGATTGGTAACCTAATTCACTTTATTTTGAATCGAATGTTTGCGAACACAGCGCCCTGCATACGGGTGTGGAATGGTGCATGCATGCATCTGTGTGGCCCAGTTTGGTGACTGTTGCGTGTCTCCTTATCCCGTTAACGGACTGTTTCGCATGGCAGTCCACAAATGTTCGCACATCCATGTATGTGCATGTCACCGCATCCAGCCAGGTCTACAGTCGCAGTGCCTTTATGGGATGGATTTATGTGATGGATGTGATGGATGACACTGTTCTCAGATTTTTTACAGAGTGGGTTGAAAACCATACATTTAAGTTTCAGTTTTTTTCTGTGATATTAACATAGATATTGTTGTTTAACCCTTTATAGGGCACTCATAGAAATACTCTGAAATTCAGAATTTCAACCTTCGTGTGTCACTGGACATCGTCATCTACCTCTTCATTGGTTGCCGTGACAACAGTCTCCCTCTTCTTGCCATAAAACAGCCGAGCAGCCCTTCTAAAAAGTAAACACATAGAATAGAATAGAATAGAATAGAATAGAATAGAATAGAATAGTCTTTATTGTCATTTTGTGTACAAACATGCAATAAAACAACTGTTTTAAGGTCATAAACTGACAAAAATCACTCATATTCACTGTTGACAGCTTCAAAATGTCTATAACATCTCTCTGAATCATTGTCTATTGTTCTAAAAACCAACATACTTCAGAACCTCACTGAGGCACAGGTTTGACCCCATATTTAATGTTTGCAGAAATAGTCACTTGCCTGACAAAGGGTTAAAGTTACACAGGGTGTCCACAGGGTCTGAAAAGAATAGAACAGAATAGAATAGAATACAATAGAATACAATAGAATACAATGTCTTTATTGTCATTGTACAGGTACAACAAAATTGTCCTAGGTGCCATAAAAAAAGGATAAATAATGTATATAAAAGAGTATAAAAGCTAAAATATAAAAGAAAAACCCTGACGGCATAAATATCTAAAAAAAAAAAAAAAAAAAAAAAGAAGCAGCATAGAAAAAGAGTGTTACTAGAAGTATAAAAGACACATAAAACATCCTCATGTACTCTGGACAACATTCAGCATTCCACACAGTGAATGTCCAGCAGTGTTCAGTGTAATTCTGGCCCTGGGATCAAACCTGTTTTTAGACGGTTTGTGCTGGACTGTAGTGTCTGGAAACGTCTGCCAGAGTCACAGTTCAAAAAGTGGACAGCCAGGGTGGGTTGCATCTCTGATAATATTCCGCACCCTCCTGAGACAGTGGGAACTGTAAAAAGTCTTAAAAGTCTTGAATTTATAAATCTGCATTTAATACCTTAAAAAAGTCTTTGAAAGGTATCACATTTGATATGGTAGGTCTTCAGTTATGTTCCCATAAACTTGTAGGCTGTATTGTGTTTAAACGTGTCTGTTAAACGTCCAAACTGCAAAGAAAGTAACGTTAGCCGACTCAGTTCCACCTGTTCCAACCTGACACTTTATTTTAAAATTAGGAACTAATTATCCCTAACTTTACCGGTGAGAAATGACTCAGAACAGTGGGAATAAAGGCCTTGGAGTAAATAAATACATTTTCCTAAATTCTAGGAGTCACAAATTTTTGCCAGTGTGGCTGTGAAATGGGCATTAAATTCTGTTGTAAGTAGTCTTAAAAAGGTCTTAAATTTAACTTGTAGAAACGTCTAGGAACCCTGGGTATAAGAATGTCAAAGTACCAAATGGTAACTGCTTTGAAAACTCTCTTCTAATTTGTTCGTTTAGACAGGATGTGTTTGAAACAGTCAGACTCTTTCACTGCATCAACACAAAAGCTCCAGGATAAACACGTAGCAGGTATCTCCTTTTGTTTGGCGTTGGTCTAATCACCGCTGACAGCGACAGTGGAGTCAGAGGGAAAACATTTACATAAAACTGCCAAGGAGTTCCTTCAAGGTGACCGACAAAACTATTTGTGTGCAGTATGAATGTCACTTTCAGTAGATTATGAAGCAAAATCTGATGCACCAACCTGTGAAGAGGCATATTTTAAAAACAGAACAGCACAGATGTACAGTAGGTTTAGATTTACAGTTCCAGCTGTAACTTAGGCAGAGAAAAGACTACGCACGTCTGTTAACAAATGAATGAAAAGGAGTTTGGCAGCGAAAAAACATCATAGAATTACTTGAGTTTTTCTCCAACTGTCATCCATTAGGAAATAATGACATCTAATGACATCATCATCTAAATCTTTTTACTGTTGGATGGAGATTAGCAAATAAATAAATAAAGAATGAATGAATGAATGAATGAATGAAATCTTTATTTCGAACATGTCGACAGTAAAATCAAAACAAAAATCAACCAACAAAATATAAGTACTGGTACATAAATGACTGATAAGCAAACAAACAACTAAATAAATAAATAAAAATAGTTATTATTATTATTAATAATAATAATAATATAATTTTTTTTAAAAATGAAATGAAATTATACATACTCAAAAAGGAGTAGGAAGGAGTAAAAACGTATGTACTCCTACCCCCAATTTCTATTCCTTATGATCATTATATAGCAATTATTATTTTGTATGAATATCAATATAATAATAATAATAATAGTATAACAATATCACACATCCTTTTTCCTATATACACTAATATGATAATACCCGTTTACAACTTATCCTACCAGATATTAATAAAAACTAAAAAAACAAAACAAAAAACCCCAATTCTTTTAATATATACATATATTTGCAGTAAGGGTTTTCCTCCTTCACACAAGTCCTTATATTTGTAAGACAATGACAGACAGACATACTTTATTGATCTCAAACTGATAAATGAGAGAAAACCACTTATGATTGTATTTATATATAGAGGTGATTTAACCCATAAAGACCCAGTGCTACTTTTGTGCCAGTTCTCAAATTAATTTTCCTTTAGATTTAGGCTTTCTTAAAGGATTTATTACCATTTTTTATAATATGTAATTTCATGTAGAAGCTCACATTAAAGTTGGGGGTTATTATGTTAAAAATAAATAAATAAATAAAACTGAAAAAAAAAGTGACTTTTTAAGCAAAGATTTCAAAAACTGAACACACAAATGAGCATCTACATCCACTGTCACTGATCCAACTCCATGGGTTTCACTAGTGAATCAATGTTGTAGAAGATGACGGCGTTTCCATGGTAACTACGGAGCCTCTGAACGTCCAAAAGCTTCATATCTGATGACCATGAAAAGATGAAGAACTGCATTTTACACCAATTATTTCCATGTATTGATAGGATTAGTGGATCAGAAGTGATTAAACATGTTAGATCAGTAGACGTTTTGGTCACCAGTGGATGTTTGGGTCTTTGTGGGTTAATCGTTATATGTAATATCATGGAATCTTTTCCTTTGGTTTTATTGCTTTATTGTAGCAGTTGTGTTTTATGAGGTTTTCACTGTCATGTTTATGTGTTGTCATAGCAACCTTCATCAGGTGACTTAAGGTTAGGAGAAAAGTGTCCACATTTACATGATGATTATTTCGGTTTTTTCATATATTCTACACTGGGCACTTCATATGTGTTTAAATGACGGCAGACATGCTCATATTTCCTGTCCCTTTAAAGCCTGGTGGGACTCCTCATGGCTCTTAAAGTCCGTCCAGAGGATCCTCCACTATCTGTGTCATATACAACACTGTGCATCAGTGTGTTACCCTTAGTTATGGACCAACATCTGACTTCACTGACATTATTTGCTTTTAAAACACTAATGTAATATCATACATTTGAACTTGACTTTATCCTAAAATCCAACTCTCTTTCTTTTGTCACCTTTGCACACATGGCAGAACATCTTGGGATTGAATTTATGGGTATGGACTCTTTATTTCTCCTGATTTTAAAATGTACGACTGTAAGCTGAAATCCCTTACCAAAGCTAGTTTTCTTTTGCCAAATCAAGTCTGATTATTTTTATTATTATTATTATTATTATTATTATTATTATTATTATTATTATTATTATACATTTTTGGCCACCAGCAAAAACAAATACTATCCACATATTTAGCTCATAATATCATCCATTATTCTAACCTGCACCACCTATATGTTGATTCAGACGTGTATGGAAGACTCAAACTGTTATTAATGCACATTTATGACACTGTATGTTTATATCCTTTTAGCATCACTGTCCTGTTTCTGCTCCATTAGTGTGTTTCCTTTCTTTGGGATAGTACATACTAAACAGCCAGGCCAAAAAAAAAAAGTTCCAGCCTAGATTTAATTAAGCAAACAGGTCAGATCTTTCCATTGGATAATTACTGCAGTGATTCTCAATTCTTCAACGACCATCAGTTTTCTAAAGCGCGTAAAGATTGAACTGTGTTTTAATGGAGGAGGGTCATGTGGTCTGATAAGTCCACATGGACCCTGTTCCAGAGAGATGGATGAAGGGATTACCCATCATGCCTTGTGCCTACAGTACAGGCCTGTGGGGGAAGTGTTCTGATCTGAGGTGGATTCTGTTGGTCAGGTCTAGATCCTGACATTATATTTCCAAATAAAATATTGGAAATAAATGTTATGACGTTGTATAAACGTATTGAAATGATCCCATATTAATTGAGTTGTCATCAAAGTTGAACTATTAGTGTGGAACTTTTTTTGTTTTGTCCAGGCTGTGAATGTATCTGTAGTTTATGACTCCTTTCACCTGTGAAGACAAAGTCACCTTTTATATTCTAATATATTGAAGACAAAAACTAGAACAAATGACAGTTTCAAACAGTCAACACTCATCTGTAAATATAAAATAATTGATGTTTGTTTTGTCAGATTAGTAGTGTTAGCTTTGAGAATACGGATTACCGATAAAGGCACATACGAAAAATCGTGATCATTCATGAGCATTTCGGAGCCAGTGTTTTCTCTTCGCTTTATTGCAGTTATGTTAACTTGTCACAAAATGTTTCTGTTACGTTGAACGCCTAATAAGCCTTTCACTTGTCGATATAGAGTCATAATATGTTTGCTGTTGTTTTTTCCAGCTTCCTGTGTGATTTAGTATTAATGTTATATTGAAAAATCAAACATAAAAATGCAGAGTTCATATGTCTGTATACATCTAGAAAATGCTGTTAGTGTCATCGATGTACAGTGGAGACTTAAACTACATGGAGTTGAACTACAGAGTTAAACGACATGTTGCTGTAACTTGCTGGTAGTTAAACTACATGCATATTTTGGGCCGTGTCAAGTAGTTCAAGTACTTTTTGGATAATTTTTTGTAGTTTAACAACTTAATTTGCAAACTACAATTTTGGGCAACAACATAAAATTAAGTTTTTTTTTTAGATTTATTTCTGTAATCTAAACTGTATCTCACCACTGAACACACAACAGTCCCTTTTTCTTTCATCATGAATTGCTTTGAGGACATGATTATGTCATGACATCACAGCCAACGCTGCCTCTGATTGGTTCTCCCTGGCAGCCCTCGAATGCATCGCAGATGTGCGATCATCACTGATGTCATGTGGTCATCTCCACCGTGGACAACCCTCCCACCAGCCCCACCCCCAATAGTGACGCACCGCCCCACCCATGGCCATATTTAGTTTCATATACACCACATGTATATTCTGTTTAACGCTGAAAATAAAAAAGTCGTGTCTAAAACTGCTTTTTCTAGCCCTAGTTTTACAAACTTCATTTCTCCAGGGGTACGCTATGCTTGCAAAGTAGCTTCCCCAACACTGTCCATGTAGAATTTGGAATTTGAAGTGATACTAACATATGATATATAACAACAACAATTAGCATGGTTAACAATGAACAAAAAACACTACATTACACGATAGACAACATGTCATTGGATGCATATACACACCTTTAATTCTTTTCACATGTGTAAATAATTACAACAAGAATTCCAGATGATTCCGTACTTTTCCAACAGAATAGACGTGAAAACACTGCGTCTGAGATGATCACAAACGCTCATGAATGATCACGACTCTTGGATAAAATGGATCCAGATTTACCTGGAAATATTGGTCCTCAAACATCCTCATAATTCAAGTAAACACAACAACCCAAAGCAAACAGCAGCCGTTAAATGATGTGCCGTTAACTGTAGGTGCATCAGATGAACAAACTACAGACTTGTCCATATGATGGTTTTTAATCCTAAACGTCTGTTCCATACAGTGGAATCTTTTTAAGTCACATTTACAGTCAATGCAGCCTTTTTGTTCCAGACACTAAACAGTTATTCACTTTGTCAGCTGAAAATAACCAACCTTACATAGTTTTAAATACATTATTGCAGCTCTCAGTTTGATCAGTCACCACAGTTCTTCTTCCATATGTCACTGGTCTTTGTGTTGGACTCAGAAACCAATGGTCACATGGTCTATGGACTCACATGGACTCATGGTTTCAGTCACATGATGTTGGATGGAACGAACGGTAACCCCCATCTGTGTTCAAAGATGGTCTCTGGCACTGGATACAAATGTTTTCACTGGATACAAATGTTTTCACTGGATACAAATGTTTTCACTGGATACAAATGGTTTTGTCAAACCGTCAGCTGAGTACGACCTTTGACCTTTTGCAGTCTATGCTGTAAGTGTTTTTACTACGGTGTTCTTTAGGGATACGTTGTGAAATTATGTTATTTAAAATGACAATTTGGCCGAATCCCACACTAATGTTTCTGTTTATTTTTCTTATTATTCATACTCTATTTTGTCACACAGAAATCAAGGACTCTTCATTATATTGGGTTCATTATATTTAGTCTGGGTTTTTGTTATTATTAATCCCCCAAATCTTATCTTACAAATAATATAAACATAAAAATAGCTGCTTTTCTAAAATCTTTCAGTGCTTCATCACATTATCTATGAATGAACGCAGATTTGCACGTACAAATGTATGAAAAAAACTTGAATATAACACAGTCAGTGAAAATATATGTCGTATGTTGATACTGATATTGGCCAATAACAGCAAATATGGACTGATACTGATGTGCAGCTGATATATTGGATAACGATGCATCTTTAATTAACAGCTGATGGTATCTGTGTCCATTCAGTCAGAATAGAATAGAACAGAATAGAATAGAATAGCCTTTAATGTCATTGTATCACAGTATCTAAGAAAATAAGAATAGAGTGAATATAAAATTACAAAAACTAAAAATAAGATAAGAACATAGAATATAAATTTTACAATTTTACAGAGTATCCTAAGAATGGAGCTAAGTAGAATTTAAAAAAAAGGACAAACTGTGAATAGATGCAAATTTATAGTATTTACAGTATGTATATTAATAATATATACTCAGTATACATATACATATCTTGCAGGTATGTGAACCAAATTTCTGTTTTTATGGACAATAAAGTTCTATATTATATTATATTATTAACACTATTAACAGTATGTATTAACTATGAAAACAGTATGTATTTCTATGTAACAGTTCTATGTGTCACATTTCTATGTACACCTATGAATCCAAGTCTATATAAAAATAGTGCATTTATATTTGGATAAGTATAGAATAAATATTGCTTTGTTACTGCTTATATGATGGAGGTGTGGCTCTGCTGCTGCACGTTGATATTTCCATAGAAAAACAAATGTTCCTCTTCACATGAATAGAAGTTCTTCAAAAATAGAGAAGAGTGATACACAGAAATGAGTGTCACAGATCCAGCTGTGGTGTAGCTGTGTGGCTGTCTAATGGTCTGTGACTCACTTTCACTTTAGTGTCTTTTCTATCAGCCCTTCTGTGGTTCTGTGTTGTCCTGGCAGAGGTGGATAGAGGTTTGAAGCCTTGAATGGCTTTGTGTTTAAAGGCTTCTGCTCTTCAGTCTGGGCAGGACTGTCGTGTTCTTCCAGCTGATCTGCTTCACTTCTGTGTGTCCTGTTCACTGTGTGACGCTCCTCACCCACCACACGTTTATGCAGGAAAACACAGGTGTCAAACATACGGCCCACGGGCCAAAACCGGACCGCCAAAGGGTCCAATCCAGCCCCTGAGATGAATTTATGAAGTACAAAACTTACACAATACTGACAGTCAAGGATGTTTGAATCCTTTTGGTTCAGGTTCCACATTCAGACCAGTTCCATCTCAAGTGGGTCAGACCAGCAAAATACGATCAGAATAACCTTTGAATAATGACAACTCCAAATGTATGTCTTTGTGCTAGTGTAAAAAAAGTACAATTACATGAAAACGTTTACATTTACACACTATTCTTTCATAAAGAATGTGAATAACCTGAACAACCTGATATCCTCCTAAGACCCAGCAATGCATTTTTGTCCTCTGTAGGGGACAAAGGTTTAACAGTTTAACTTGGAAAAAAAAATGCTGTCCATTGCAAAGGACGTTCCATTAATAAATAAATAAATAAAAATAACTGAGAAAATGTATCTGAAAAAGCTGTTGTATTACGCAGTTTTTAATCAAGACAATTGTTTAATGTAAAAAAAAAAGCCAAAACTTTCACTTTCCTGGGTCTCAGGAGGATATTACCAACCAATCATTTTAGTTTAGGGGCCACATAAAGCCCTCAATCTCAAGTGGGTCAGACCAGTAAAATACTATTATAATAACCTATTAACAATGACAGCTCCAAATGTCTCCTCTTTAAGTGTGAAAAAGTGAAATGAATGTGTACATTTATAAACTAGTCTTTCACACAAAATGTAAATAACCTGAAATGTCTTAAGAAAAATAAGTGTAACTGGACCAATATTCTGCCTGTTAGTGAATGGTTTCTGTATTTGTAGTTCCACTGTGATCTGTAAGTTGTAAAGCACATGTGTAAATGACAACTGAGGAAAATATTAGTAAAGATGCACTTAAATTTCTGAAGACATTTCAGATAGTTCAGTTATTTAGATTTTTAAGGAAACTTTGCAGATGTAAACATTTTCATAATGTAATTGGACTTTTTTCCCTTTTATTATTTTAATGGTTCAGGTCGTACTGGGCTGAATGTGGCCCTGGACTAGAATGACCTGGACACCCCTGCAGTAAACGGTTCAATTCTGAATCCACATGTTGCGTTGTTCTGGAGTGTTAGTTTGTGCTCAGCCTTCACACATCCTCTGTTCTTCTACGTTCCAGTGTGAACCTGCTGTTAGCTTCTTCTCTTCGTACACAACAGAATGAATGTGTTGTAGAAGCTGTTGTCAGGGCAGTCGGTTCTAAATTTTATGAGTCGTGTAATTATGGCTGAAATGGAGAACGTACACTGCTCACATCCAACACCAGAGACCATACGTGAACATAGAGAGCTGTTACAATCTGCCCACAGTCCTGAGCATCTGTGATCATGTGACTGAAGCCATAATAGGAATCCACCTGGGAGAGATCATTGGTTTAACAGTAACTGCACTAGGACCTCCTCCACTCCACTAAAGAACAGTCCTATCCCACAGTTTAGCAACAAATGAAGTGATAGTGATGAGCAGTGGTAGGACAGAAACACACATACTGCACACACTGTACCTATTAAACTGGCCATGCAGAGGAACTGGCTTTGGTATAACGCATGTTAGAAAAGTATTCTGTCATTATTGATATAAACTGTATAATATATATATATATATATATATATATATATATATATATATATATATATATATATAATGTATAAAATATGCATTATATATATATATAATGTCTATATATGTATATACATATTGTATATATGTATATATATTATATATGCAACTGTCAAGTAGTGTGTGTTGTCTATGTGTATGTATTTTGTTTGATTCTTCGTACTAAAGGGATACTCCACTGATTTTACACGTTATTATTAGGTCTGTAAGAAAATATCGGTTCTGCACTATATCGTGATATTTCATTTCACGATACTGTATCGATATTAAAAAGTACTGTATGGATATTTTTAGGTATTTATTCAAATGCAGATATTGTGGAGGTTCATTTTTGTTTTTCTTTGTTTATATTTTATTTATTATTATTTAACACTCCTTTATTCAATAATGTTGGTTCCTTTGTTGGGATTGAACTCAAATCCTGTTCTGATGTTAGTTGTGAACTAATAGAATCTGAACATTTGAACAGGATCTGAAACTGGAATGTCTGTAAAACAGAATTTCAGTTTGAACACAGTTGGAACATTTGCTGATAGAACATTAGATCCTGTTGGGATCAAATAAAAATGTGTTTAGTATTTGGGCAAATTTCTGCTGGAATTCAATTCTTCAAGGAAATAATCTTAAAAAAAAAAAAAGAAACAAACAAAAATTGCCTTTTTAACAGTATCATGATATATCGTGATATATGGTATTGTGATCCTAGTATTGTGATTTGTATCATATCACCACAGCCGTAATTATTATGGTACATCTTATTCTCCTTATGGCTCCTGTTAGTTGACATAAATAGCTGTGTCATGTTTCTGTGGATTTAGTTTTGGATCTTTTTGTCAGGCGTAAACCTCAGAACATATTCTGCACAGTGACTCTTTATAAAACCAGTACTGTAGCATTGTGCTTCCACATTAATCAAAGTAACGGCTTCATCAGGTATGAAAACAATGTGTAAGAAGTGTGTGTGGACCATAGAGATTAATGTTCAATACTAAAATAAGCCAATCTTCAGTTCCATTTGATTCATTTTGATTAGACTCAGTTTTGTTTTGTTTTATTTTTTTAAATTTGTCTCAAACTTGATGGGTTTTAAGAAGGGATTAAAAAAAAAAAAAAGTTATAAATCATTTTAGGTCCGTAGATGCACAAGCAGTCCACCAGTGTACAGGCAGAGTTGAATCAAACGGTGAAACATGAACCCAAAGGTGACGTTCAACCACATAGACCTGAATAAAAGACAGGAGTGGAGTTTAAAGAGGAGGACGTTCACACGCTTTTGGAGATGAGTCCAAAGGAAGCGTTAGTTCATTTGAAGACGTCTAAAATAAAATAAGTGGAGTATTCCTTTAAATGAGCATGAGTACTGTGGACAGTCACACTGACCACTACCTCTGTGTACTGTGGACAGTCACACTGACCACTACCTCTGTGTACTGTGGACAGTCACACTGACCACCTCCTCTGTGACCACAGCCAGTCAGAACCACCACATATTTGGACATTTCCTGCACAGATTCTCAGCTTTTCTCTGCTCCTCTTGGTACTGACTGGGTGTACGGCCACTGTGGTCTTTCCATGTGTGTGTATGTGATACCTAAATTCTGCTGACTAAAAGTTTGAAGAACACACTTTCTTCTTTTTCAGAAGCTGAGGAGCTGTATCAGAAACGTATTTTAACAATCGCAGGAATCTGCATTGCACTCCTCGTTGTTGGAATCATGTGTGTGGTGGCCTACTGCAAAACAAAGTAATTCCTGACTCATTTTATATTTGTTTAACATGAAGGTTCACTCTTCATTCCCAAAAGCAGGAAAAAGCCCTGTTTTATGGTGGGACTCAAACATACGGCCTGGGGACCAAAACCAGCCCACCAAAGGGTCCAATCTGGGACATGGGATGAATTTGTGAAAACAAAAATGACACATAAGATAAGATAAAATATTACATTATTCATCCCCAACAGCAGCAAAAATGCAAAAAACAAAGTGCAGTGAAGGCAGGCAGTGAAACATGAAATATATGGAGAAATGAACAACATTGCCTCCGTTGATTTGTGATAAACTGATTTGAACGAACTCATCTGTGAGATGAACGTGTTCTAACACATTTGTAGTCAATAAAATGTCAACAAAACCGAACATATTTAACCATTTAATTTTCGTAATTTTAGGGGAAGCCAGGCTTCCCTTGCAGTCTATGAGAAATCACCACTTTTTTATATATATATATATATATATATATATGTAATTAAAATTATTGAAAACTGTTGTGAAGAAAATATTACCGACCAGTCATTTTAGTTTAGGGTCCATATAAAGTCCTACTTTGATCTCATGTAGTTCAGATCAGTAAAATACTATTGTAATAACCTGTAAATAATGTCAAATCCCAGTTGTTCTTTGCTTCAGTGTAAAAAAGTGAAATTACATGAAATTGTGTAAATGTACAAACTATCCTTTCACTCAAAATGTGAACAACCTGAAATGTCTTCAGAGAAGTCAGTGTAATTGTACCAGTATTCTGTCTGTTTTAATGTTGTGTGTATTTGTAGATCCACTGTGATCTGCACGTTATAATGTACATGTGTTAATGATAAGAAGAAGCATAATATTGTTAAAATTTCACCTACTTTTCTTAAAAGATTTCAGGTTGTTCATGTTATTCACATTTTTTAAAAGCATAGTTTGTAGATGTAAACATTTTCACCATGTAATTTCACTTTTTTCACTCTAAAACAGAGAAAAGCTTGGAGTCAACATTCTTTATATATTGGTATGTTCTTATTTTCCTGGTCTGACCCACTTCAGATCAGACTGGGCTGAATGTGGCCCTAAACTAAAGTGAGTCTGAACCTTCAGCTGCCTCACAGTCGTTTTGGTTTTCTATTTACAGGAAGCAGAGAAAGAAGCTCCACGATCGGCTGAAGCAGAGCCTCAGGAGAAAAAGGAACAGCAAAGCCAGCTCGTCTCGAGGACGTCCCAGTGCAAACATGCCCCTTCAAGATTTACAGCTCGTTAATGTAATAGTCTGTTTTGGATCAGAAGTAGTAGAGCACACACTTGTATTTACAGCTGGTTCATGTGATACAGTTGGTTTTGGATCAGAAGTAGAAGAGCACACACTTGTATTTGCTCCTGAATTCACATGTCTGTGCTTTTCTGTTCATTCCAGCAGTGTAATGGGATTACCATGGAGCATGCAGCTGACAAGGACACGGAAACAACCTTTTCCACAAGCAAATATGCCTTATCTGCGCATGAAGCCACCGCACTCACAAACATCTCCAGCCAAAGGTAAGAAGAAGGAACTGAAGCACATTTTAGATGTTTGGTAGATTTAGTTTGGATTGAATTAGTTACAACTGAACCTGTTTTCAAGTCAAAGTCAGGTCTGGATTTGATCAACGGGGAAAATCCATCCATCCATCCAGACTCTCAGACTACATCAGTCCTAATAAACCCAGACATTTAAAGTGACTTCATTTAATTGAACTTCATACTTCTCATTCAAGTCATTGGCAGAAAACTCTCACAAACTACAAAAGCACTGGGAGAGCCCCCCCCCCCCCCCCCCCCCCAATCACCACCAAAATTTAATTATTTGTTCCTTGTGCCAGTATCAACATTTCCTGAAATTTTCATCCAAATCCGTCTCCGGCTGTGCATAGAACCCATTAAGTTTATGACTTAAAAAAATCATTCACTTTATTCCACAGCTTTGGTAAATTCTTGGCTCTGATTGGTCAGTGGTCTGTGATTTCTGTATAACAGACTTTTGTGCTGTTTTATTTCCACTAATACTACTATTGCACTACATTACATTACAATACACTATTTATAGTATTTTATTTAGCAGTGAAATAATTTTCAAAGACATAAAGTAATTTTATAACACTGCATTTTGTCAAACTACACTGGTCTACAAGTCAAAGGCCTGCAGAACAGGGTTAGTTTGAATCACCAATAAAGAAAAATGGTTGGTTGTTGTTTCCAAGATACAGTCTGGAGTCAGAATGGAGTCAATATCTGAGAATTAATGAAACAGTGGTTATTACTCAAACAAATGTTTGTCTCAGAGCTATCAGGTGTTTGCACATTATAATAGTCATTTTTCCAGTTCTTTCTAGTGGAACATTTATAAATCTATTGTATAAATGCACAGAAACCTCTCTCTCTCTCTCTCTCTCTCTCTCTCTCTCTATATATATATATATATATATATATATCGTACCATGATCCTAGTATTGTGATTTGTGTTGTATCACCAGATCACAGCCCTAGAGCTGACATTCTTTATAGATTATTCTGATAGTATTTCACTGATCTGACCCACGGTCCAGTTTGGACCCTTTGGTGGGCCGTATGTTGGACCACCACCACCACCACCACCACCACCACCCCCCCCCCCCCTCAGCTTCAGTCCATTTGTATTTGGACGTCGTTGTTGTAGTTGTTCAGACAGAATTACCGTCATGGATGATCCACAACAGCCTGGTCTCCAGAACATGGATCATCATTTTATTTCTGCTACTGTTCTGTTCTTTGTCCAAAACACAGTGGAGGAGAACAGCAGTCGTGCTGACATGTTAGTGGTAATAATAAGTGGAGGTAAATGCCGACTCGTCTGCTGTATGTTTGGATGCAGTCGTGTGAATTCACCTGGACAGTTTTTTTTTTTTTCTTCTCATTTTCAGTGTGTTGTTTATTGTTGTGTCCTTGCACACAGGACATGTCAGGACACGTTTCTGCAACAAATACCTTCTGTGTTGTGACTCTGGCATTTGTTAAAGGCCAACCAGCCTAAATTTCATTTCATTTGACTGCACTTTCAGATGTAACCCAATGTATGTGTGTAACACTGACGTGTGTGTGTGGACATATACTGACATGTGGGGACTGGGCTCCCTTATGGACAGATGATGAATGTCCGACGCCAATCATTCTGTTTCAGATTTGGTTACATGCTAGAGCCGGCCATAGCTTTTCTCAGTTTCTTGACAGTGCTTCAGTTGTGCTTTTTATGCTGTCATATGGACAGAGGTTTTTACTTTAAACTGGTCCTCATGAGGACAGGATTAGTTTGGGAACAGATGGATAATTAATGTCCCTGAAACACAGCAGTGTCTGTCACTGTAGGACTGTCTTTGGGAGAAGGATTTATTTATTTATTTATTTTTTTCTTATCTTTTTTTTTTTTTTTTCCTGGCCTATAAAGTGAGGATGTGTTGGCTGGTGCTCAGTTTAACAGAAGCTGTCTGGGGGTTCACACCTGGTTTTGTTGCTATAAATCGGTCAAGGTTAGGGAATGTATGAAGGCTATTTAGTACAAGTGTGTGTGTGTGTGTGTGTGTGTACATTTACACTGTAAGACCGGATAAGTTCAGTTTACTTTAAAAATCTGAGGAAACCTGTTGCCTTAAAAAATGTCAGTACTGAGTACTGAAAACTGGAGTGTATGAAACTGAAATGCTTGATTTGAATGGAATTACTATTTTAAGTCCAACACACTAAATGACAAGTTAATTTAACTGAAAATTTGTTGCAATGTGAATTGTTTTGTACAATCATTAGACTGAATGTCATCAGTTCATTGGACTCAATTCAAAGTTGATTTAGATTAAAATCTTTTGCAATATTAATTGCTTTGTATAATTACTTGACTTTATACGTATATTATAGCGTGGATAGAAGTTAGGCAGGAAGTTAACTCTATGCAATTTACCAGTACAGGAAGTGCTTTAAATTTGGCAAAGCAGAAAGAGTTCCATTGTACAAGAACATTCTGTCTGAACAGTAAATCTATAGTTGTTCCTGTGGCTGTGACTCCTGGTGCAGCTGGACAAAAACACAAAAACAAACCCAAAAAGGCCAATAAACACTCACATGCACACATTCAGTCCAAATGAACACTAACAGCACAACCCACTGAACCCCTGCACAGAAAAACAACACATTTACAACAACAGGAACAATACCCACAATGCACTGCACAGATACAAAGGTGTGGTCAGGACTAAAACTGAGGGATTTAAATCCATTCAACTGAAACTTTTCTGTACTTTCGACTGTCTACAAATTAGTAGAATATACTGAACATTTTATAGTAATGGAATCAAACTGAAATCATTTAAGTACATTGGAATTAAAGCATTTTAGTAAATACAAAGTCTGGGCTTACAGTGTACATGCAGTGTATCAGAGAATGAGTACACTGGTCTACAAGTAAAAGGCCTCCTGAATATTTGTAGTGAAACAGTACTAAGTTTGAGTCATTAATAAAGAAAAGTTCAGTCTAAAATACTTTTTGGCTGTAGTTTCTAACACTATTCATACTATTCTATTTAGCAGTAAAATAATTTTCCAATAAATCAAATCATTTTATATCAGTGCATTTTGTCAACCTGCACTGGTCTACAAGTAAAATGTATAAAGGTTTACCAAGTTTAAGCAACTCGTAAAGAAAAATTGAATAAAAAATGCTGGTTGGTTATAGTTTCCAAGGTACAGTCTTGTGAAATTCTGAGAATTCATGAGAGAATGGGTTTTACTTAAAAGGAATGTTTGTCTCAGAGCTACCAGATCTACTTCAAATCTATTCTACTATAATCTGCACATTCAAATAGATTCACTTTCAATGTTCTCTTTAGTGAAAGATGTATTAATGTATTGTATAAATGTACATAAACTAATATATATGTCATAACACTTCATCAAAAAAATCAGCTAACCAGCACTTTTGTCTTTTGTTATTGTTGTAAGGATGTGAGATTTAGCACATTTAACCTCTGAGGCAGATTATTGAAAAAAAAAAAAAAAAAAAAAACGCAGACCAGTGTTACTCAAGAACTTAAAGAACACAATTCCTTTTTATCCAGCTGGCATCTGTGCCAGAAGAAAAGGGCAGCAGTGTAGAAAGATAACTGTGATAATGAATTAAACTAAGTGTGTTCCTTCTCTGGACACTTACAGTCCTGCTAATGTACAGTAATGGTGCCATGGACCTATACCATCTATAAGAGCCCTTTGGCTGAAAGTGCCTCACACAGGCTCTATGGATACCCTACAGTCCCCTTTTTCACATTTATAAAAAAAATCTGAACACAGGGATTTTATTTCACTGACACTGGGGCTGAAGCTCAGAGTGGGTCATCACTGGTTAAAGATGGAAAATAAGAATTTGGCCTCTGATGATTTAGATTCAAAGTGCCATAGATGAAGCTTAAAACATTTGGAATCGGCTCAATTGTAATTTTTGAGCGTTAAATATAAATGCAAAATTATTCCAGTATAAGGATAAAAGAAAATAAACTGTAGAGATAATAGAGGATAAGGACAAAATGACAAAAAGCTCTTATTGTTGAAACATGCTACTGCAGAAGGAACCTGTGAAACTAACCACAGGCCTGGCATTAATGTAGATAATGAGACTTTAGATTTGGGCTGAATGTTCCTTTAGTGCACAGGTGATAAACAGGCGGCTTGTGGGACAAAACTGCCCCCCCCCCCCAAAGTTTTTCCAAAGTGAAAATTACACTGATATTAACATTCAAGGATGTTGAACTCATTTTAGTTCAGGCTCCAATGACATGAAATTCCTCCAGTGGCGGCTGCTCGTCTGTCAGATAGGGGAAGCTCACTGTCGGCTTACATTTTTAAAAAAAATGGTCAAGTTATTTAAACATAAATTCGTCCCTCCGTTCCGTTTTAAGAACATGCTCAGTGACCTTATCGTACCAAGTAGGGTCTTTTCCAGGGACTGGATAGTTCGTTCACTCCAACCTATAGCCAACAGTCTGACTGATTTAACGATCTACAAAACCATATTAAACTGAACAAGAGATGGTTAAATTATGGAACTGAAACAAGAAAACGTTTAAATTATGTTAAATTGAAACAAGTAAGTACAATGAGTGTGTTTTCCTTCAGGTCAGTAAATGAACAGTTCATTTGGTTTCTGTGATTTCACAGCAGAATGTGTGACGGTATTAAACTGAACTGTGTCAGTGAAGGAGCAGATCTGAAAACAGCTGTCAATCAAACCGCATTCAGCCTTTGGACCCATGCTCCAATCAGCACGTGGAAGCTCAGCGTCCGGCCCGGCCGAGCTCCGCCCACAGCTCCGTTCACCCTGAGAGACGCCGAGCGTCCGGGGGCGGGACGACACAGTGTTATTTATCCAATGATGGTCCAGTTTAGAGTCAGTTTCCAGCAGTTCCACTCAGTCCCATTGAAGTGCATGGACGCTGAGCGTCTACGGACAAATGCACTGAGCAGAGATGGAGGAGAAAACACAGACACGGGAATGGAGGAGAAGTGAACAACATCCAGTCCACTGATCTGGGATCAAACTGATTCTGAACCAACTGGTCTGAGAGATGAACGTGTTCCAACACATTTGGAGTCAATGAAATGAAAACAACTGAACAGATATGAGCATTTAATGGGAGTTATTTTAGGGGCAGATGAGCTTCCACTGCAGTCTGACACTAAACACCTCTGAATTCCTCTGAAAAGCAGATCAGATGACACTTCAAGATAACAACTCTGTGGAAAGCAGTGTTGGTTGTTTTGCCTCATGATAAACAGTCCAAATATGACGGTAACAGTTGTCACAGTTGCTGGTTTTCCTCTGCAGTCGGCCTGTCGATAGTACGGTATTACAGCGGTGCGTTTACGGCCACAGCCCTGATGAAATTTCACATTCACTCGTACTAAACGGGCCCATGTGAGGCCAACATTCATCTGGGTTACTGTCCATTACCTGCAGACCACACACACACACACACACACACACACACACACACACACACACACACACACACACACACACACACACACACACACACACTGTTTTGCTGCTCTCCATACTACTGTCATGGGCTGCAGTAGAGGCCTGTGTCTGTGAAAGCTGCTGTCTCCATGTAAACGACCCCTCCCTGTCTGTAAACGACCCCTCCCTGTCTCCGCAGTTGGAGTAATGACTGGAGCGTCACTGTTCTGTCTGACACCGAGTCTGTCTCGGTGATGTCATTGGCGGAGAGTAGCCGGCGTGACACACAGGGCCGCCGGGGTCGTCTGAACGCCACTGGCGGCACCGCAGACTTAAGTGCTCGTTCACAGACGTGCAGAGACACAGCCAGCTGCGACAGGGACTCGCCTTAAACGACGAGGTAACCCACTAAAGAACTTTCACTTTAGAACAGAAATAGAAACCCAACACGTTCGCACTGACGCCTAAACCAACAAATACTGACCTCTAACTCAAGGCCGAACACACACTCATGGATCGTGTCAAACATTTATGATTTATAACATATTGTCAATTAAATGTTCGGCCTTAAAGCTGCTGGAGACTTTGGTGACCAGTTTTTCCTCAGATCTGTCCGTCTGTCTGTCATTCCTCAGCTGAATCTCTTCCTCATGCTGAACAGTTTCTTAGTTCCATCCACCACAAACAAACCATGTGTTTACAAACAGAGCCAGGAGGGAAATGGGCATCTGAGGAATTTTGTCGCGACGTGCATTGTAAGAAATGGAGGTTCAAGCAGCCACCTGACAGCGGCAGCTGGAACAGACACGAGGCGGAAACGGCAGAAGCTGCTGTGCAGAATTCTGCCCTCTGCCGAAAACTGCATCCCCAGCCCAGGGTGATGTAGTTTTTGGCAGTATCTGTTTTTATTGTTATATATTTTGTGTGTTGCCTATTTAAGATTTAACGTTTTAAAGTTTTATATACCTGACAGTTTGCACATTCTTTCATATTAAACAGATAAAAAAACATAACTGTAATATCTTACAATATTATTAATTGCTACACAGCTACGATGGTGTTCAGAGGATGAAAATAATTCACAATTAATTTCATACCCTACAGGCAAAAAAGAGAAAAATTAACGGTGAAAATTAACTAAAGTGAATTTGGTGCACATTGTCCTCTTCATGGCTGACTTAGGCAGGGAGGAGAATTTGACACAACAGGAGCTTCCTTCCCTCTATGCAGATTCCTCCAGCCGTTTCCACGTTTCAGCCGTTTCCATGTCGTGTTTGTTTCATCCATTTAATATCATATGGTTGCGCTGCTGCTGTCAGGTGGCTGCATGAACCTCCATTTCCCACAATGCACTTCGTGATAAAATTCCTCAGATGCCCAGTTTCCTCCAGGCTCTGAATGTAAACACATGGTTTGTTTGTGGTGGATGGAACTAAGAAACTGTTCAGCACGAGGAAGAGATTCAGCTGAGGAATGACAGACAGACGAACGGATGAATGAAACTGAGGATATGACTGAGGATGGACAGATCTGAGGAAAAACTGGTCACCAAAGTCTCCAGCACCTTTAAGCACCTCATGAAGCAATTTACTTAACACCATTGGTACTGAGTTAATGTAACATAAATGAGGAGCTTTACAATGTTTTTATCTGTATTCTGTTAAAAGATTTAACAGAAAAGATGAAGAAATTAAGTAAATATATTCAGCTACCACGAAAAACAAACATGAATTCGGAAATTTAAATAATAGTAATGTAAATTTAATTCTATATTTCAGTTATATATTAAAAAACAACTATTGACTGTGTGCAATAAATTATTACATACTATTATTCATTAATGACATAAACAGAATGTATGTTAACCCATACATTTTCAATTTTAAATACATTTTAAGTAATTGCTACAAAGGAGAAGACGCAATTATACTGATAATTATCTTACATAATGCATTATTTAACAACTACAGGATGAAATAATTATGTGGAGCTTTTTTAATGTCTGATAAGATTAGGATAAATTCACTCAATAAACTGATAAACTATTTTAATTTATGTCAGCAGTTTTAAGCAGAATAACTCAATTTCATGTTAAAACTTTTATTTTATTTTAATAATTACTCAAATGATTGTATTAAATATAATGAATTAGCAGCACATTTATCACTGTTCTCTAGTGTCCTAAAAATAATAAATGATAGTTAAAGTGTGTAAAGTGCATTTTTCACCAGGTTTTGTATGTAAATTTCTATTTTTGTTGTGTAAATTGTATTTTCTGTTTTATATTTATCCATGTCTGTATATTATATTATTTGTCTGTAATATTATCAATTAGTCAGTGTAATGTTTAGACATTTTATTATATTTTTATAAAAAAGTGGCTTAGCAGTTTAAGGAATTGATTAGTTTAGATTTTAATAAGCTTGGCCCGTACTTTTATGTAATATTTTGCAAAATGTGTCGTTTTCCTCTACATTTAGACCTTCTATCCATGTATAAATAATATTTTAAGTCACTAAAATTAAACATTTTTGTGTTACATTGGTGTTTATGGAGTCACACCCCAATTCATGAAGTAGGCTATTTATAATACACAGACACAAGCTCTTAAAGTATTTAATTACAAATTATATTCTATTTTTTTCTGCTAAACAAATATTAAAATGCATAATAAAAGTATTGTTATTATTTTGTTGTTTATATTTACAAATGACATATGTTTAATTGAAATAGTGCCCCGACTGAGGAATACAAAATAATAAATATGCTGTAAATATTATATTTATTAATAAAGAAGCAGATATTAAAAGACAGCAATGTTTAAATGTCACATACTGTAAACATGATTATATTAATAAATACAGATAAAACAGCATAACAATGTCTAAAAATGAATAGAATAGAATAGAATAGAATAGAATAGAATAGAATAGAAACAGGAGAATAGAATAAATGTGTTCATTTAAAGGTGCTGGAGACTTTGGTGACCAGTTTTTCCTCAGATCTGTCCATCCTCAGTCATATCCTCAGTGTCATGTATCTGTTCGTCTGTCTGTCATTACTCACCTCAATCTCTTGCATTACAGTGAACAGTTCCTTAGTGCCGTCCACCACAAACAAACCCGTGTGTGTTTACATTCTGAGCCGGAAGGTAACTCAGGCATCTTATGAATTTTTTTATCGTGACGTGCATTGTGGGAAATGGAGGTTCAAAGACTTACAGATTCGTGATACTTAGGCTATGACTGAGGTTTTACAGATTTGATGAAAAATTCATCACGAAAGTCTCCAGCACCTTTAAGCAAAGAAACCCTTAGGGTAGATGTCAATGAAGATATTTAAAGAGCCACAGTTTCATTTCTTCAGGAACTTTAGCTACTTGTGTACGTGTAGAGATAGAATATTAATGTTACTGTTCATGAAATTTAGCTTATATTAAGGAGGGCAAAACCTGACAGAGTGGAAGAGTAAAAGCATCACACACATAAACGGATTCTAACTGGAAGGTAAACGTCAGTCAGCTGAGTGATGTCTATACTAATGCAGTTATTCTACTGATTCACCAGGTCTGTGTCCCACTAGTGACCTCATCACAGGATAAAACACAGTGACACCAAGAAACAACAAATACAAGAAGACAAAAGCAGAATGAGGGATATTCAGATGGGCTGAAGAGGTTCAGAGTAGATATTAACCCTTTTAGAACCAAAGTCGCAATATTGCAACAAGCACCAGAACTGATTCAAACAGACTGTAACAAGAAAAGCAGCGCAGACCTCTGCCAAGACAGATCCGCCCCCCCAACACCCCCACCCGATCACCACCAAAATTTAATCATTTGTTCCTTCTGCCAGTGTCAACATTTCTTGAAAATTTCATGAAAATCCGTCCAGAACTTATTGAGTTATCTTGCTAACAAACAAACACACAAATACACATGCACACAAACACACAAAGCAAAGTGATCACAATACCTCCTGGCGGAGGTAATAACTCCAGATAGTTACCAAATGTTGTTCCCACCTCCCACCAATAGATGGCGGACATGTGCCCCTTCAATCCTAACCCCATTTCAGGACATATTTCTATTCAAAGGTAGGAAGAAAATCCAGTTTAAAGGCGTGGTCCTGAACTGGTTTAGTAAGTTAGTAAAGTTTATTTAGTTTTAGTTTGGATAGATAAGGACAGATTTGTCTACTCTGCGGTTTGGATAAAATAAACTAAAACTTAGTGCATTTTGCTTTCCACTAATGTTTAAGTTCATTTATTTTAAGGATGACATGACAAAAAACCAAAAACACAAAGAAAACTGCCATGTATATATGTTCAAAGTTCAATTTTACTAAATATTTTACAATCCAATATGGCCGCTGCCCTGTGACATCACAATATGCAAATTAGATGACTACATTTACTCCCATCATAAACATCAGGCCCAACCACTTTGAAGCTATAGCTTTTCGAAGTTTTGATATCAAAATTGAGTATTTAAAAAACAAACAAACTAGAGTTAATCATACACATGAAGTTTCGTTGGCAACTCTAACCCCTTACCGTCGACTGTCACAAATTTGCATCAAACCGTTTCTGTTATGGAATCAGCTGAGATAGGGTCTGTGTTCTGCCAGTGCCAGTTCAGACATATTCAATACGTACGTAGTCAGGACACTGAAAATGATTAGATTAGATTAGACTAGACTTTATTAATCCTAACTCTGTGGCATCAATAAAACCTTCTCCATCTCCTGAGACAGGAAAATCTGTTTTTTCTTTATCTTTTTCGTTACTATTGACCATTATGCCTGTTATGGCAAATTTACATCATACCCAAATTTGTATTTTATGTTCTACAGTCAAATGAACAATCTCCCCTTAATTTAGCATCTGCTTGAAAGCAAAAACAACAACAATTCATTTTTAATATACTTGTATATACATTCAATCAACCAATCAATTAATCAAATTTTATTTCTATAGCGCCACATCATAACAAAAGTTATCTGATGACACTTTACATTTAGAGCTGGTTCAAAGCAGACTGTTAAGACAATTCACAGACACCAGCAGAGTCCTTCAGGAACAAACACTGGTGACAGTGGAAGGAAAAACCACCTTTAACAGGTAGAAACCTGGAGTAGAGCCAGACTGAGGAGGATGGACCACTGACATGAGCAGGTGTTCAGGCGTTAAGGGGATAATGAGACAAACTGAACTGTGGCTTATTTGGGTTTGGTTTGGAAAGGAACAAATGAAAAGTCGATCTAAATCAGGGGTGTCAAACAGGCATCCCGGGGGCCAAATGCGTCCTGCCAAAGGTTCCAATCTGGCCCCGGGATGTTTTTGCAAAGTCAAAAATTCCACAGTCTTGAATTGAATTAAGCAAAAAAAATAATAAAAAATTAGTTTGAATTAAGGAAAAAATGTTGAATTCAGCAAAAAAAACTTCAATAAAATTAAAAAAAATCTTGAATTAAGCAAAAAATCTTGAATTAACAACTTCGAATTTTTGTCTTTGTTTTAGTGCAAAAAATAACTTTAAATTATGAAAATATTTCCATTTCCAAACTCTCCTGTAACAATAAAATGTGAATAACCTGAACAAATGTGACCAACCTGAAATGTCTGTATTAAATTCAGTCCAGTTTGAACTCTTTTCTTCCTGTTCCTCAGTGTTTAGTGTCTTTGTAGATCTGATCCAGAATGCACATGGACGAATGAGAAGTGGAGGAAGAAGATTGGTAAAATTGCACTGATTTTTCCGAAGAAATTTCAGTTTTTTCAGGTTATTAATATCTTTTTTATTTGGATAGTTTATAAAAGTATTTTCATAATTTAATGTTGGGGTTTTTTTTGCACTCAAACAAAGACAAAAATTGTCAGTTGTCATTATTTCTAGGTTCTTCTGTTCGTATTTTACTGGTTCGGTCCACTGCAGATCAAATCAGACTGAATGTGGAACCTGAAAGAACAGGAGTTTGAGAACCCTGATCTAAACCATCTCAGGACTGGGACATACTACAGACCTTCCACATGTAAACATTTCAAGTGTACATGTCTTACAGATGTTGACTTACAGAGACAGACAGACAGACAGACAGACAGACGGACGGACCTGACTGCAGTGGGAATGAGGCAAATAAACACACGACTGAATGATCTGAAACACCAGTTAGGTTTGTCCAAATATGTTGCAAATTTTAGATAAAGTTTTAGAATGTCTGCAAAAGAAAAAATATGCATCTGAGCTTTGTTTCAGACTTTGACAGTTTCATTGAATAACATCCCTGGGTATTGATTTAGGAGCTGAAAGATGTAAGAAGTATTTTGCAATCCTTGATTTCTCCCCTCTGAACTGAACCACTGGTCTGGACTTTATGACATTATTTGAACTTCTTCCACCTGCATCTGATTTATTGAAACCTGTACCGTTTGTTTCTCCAGCTCTTCACATACGGTGGTGCTTCATTCCTGTTTAGTGTTTCTAATGTAGCATTTCTGTTTGTTTCTTGTATTAAAGTCCAAACAAGTTGATTATTGTTTCATGACATGAGGTTTGTCTGTCTGTCTGTTAGCAAGATAACTCAAAAAGTTATGGATGGATTTGGATGAAATTTTCAGGAAATGTTGGTACTGGCACAAGGAACAAATGATTACAATTTGGTGGTGACCGGGGGTGTCTGTGCTCTGCAAGTGCTTTTCTAGTTGTTTTTTTTTTTTTCGTTTGAGCAATTAAATTATGGGCAAAAAGTATGTTGTAAAGCAAACACTATTCAATATGTACCGAGTAAAATATTACTGAAAATGGATTAGTTATGCCTTACACTACTGGGTTACAGCAAAAAGTAATTGGTTACTGTAATGCATTACTTTTGTGATGCATTACTGCTGCTGAAGATACAAGTGTGGCGTTCACAGTGCATTTGGAAAGTCAGTGAACAGTGTCCAACATACGAGGCTTTTCAAACTCACTTTAAACAGTGGCTCGTAGAAAACCACAGATGCACTGACTTTGCACTGACGTCCATTTCATCGCCTGTACACTGTCTGTGTTTAGTTGTATGGAAGTATAGAGGTGAATCTATAGGCTAATGCCCCTGTGATCATCCTACGTCTGTTTGTTTTTTATTTATTTATTGTTTGCTTGTTTGTTTTGATGATGTCTGCGTCATCATTATGTGTAATTTTAGCAAGCAAGTGTTGTATCAGTGTTGTCTGTTTTCTGTCTTGTTTCTGTCACCTTCCTAGGGACCGCAGATGAAAAGTAGTTATTTTTACTAGTTCTGGCATATTTACATAGGTGTATTTTTATACAGCAATGTTCATAAATATGCATGGCCCCGATTAAATAAAACATTAAAATAAAAAATATAAACATGAAAGTAATGGAAAACCAAAGCTGTTGGGTCTCTGTCGATAAAATAATAGTTACACTACAACAAAAGTAGATATAAATACTGTGATTCCCTCAGTAGTAACTGAAGTCAGAGCAGTTTTCCAGTTGGACTGTGGTGTACGTAGTAGTTTCAGTGCAGATGAAGGATGGACTGGATGGTGGAGGTGAGTCATCCTCTGCAGATGCATCAGAGGGTCGAATGTGTTGAATCATCGTACCCTGAAACCCATGAAATACTGGTTTTTACACCTTTTTTTTTTTTAACACATATCTTTATCAAGATTTTAACACAGTCCATGTATTTCCTGACATGAATTGATAATATTGTATGGGTCTCCCTTGAGCATAAATCCCCAGAGACCCCCCCACCCCTCCCAAGACCACCTCTGATGTTCTTTTTTTTTTTAGGCCCGAGCCGAGTAAAGCCGGCGCAGGGCCTATTGAGTCTGCAGTGGGCGCATGGGGACAAAATCGCGAGTGACGCGGTCGCCTTTCGCCACTGTCGCCACTCTCACACATATTCACATTCACGGCACTGAGACCTTTCCGACGATGTACATGACATGTGCACAAGTCGCATATTTACACCTGCTCAGAATGAATGGGAGTCAATGGGACACGCCCACTCCGGGTCAGTCACGCGGGTGTAAGTGCACGACACGTGACATCTGACCCCACAGACATGTGGGGGACCTCGAGAGCTTTCAAATAAGGCCAAATATGTTGTTACCATGGAAACAGCTATATTGTTCTTGCTCAGATTATTTATTTATTTATTTATTTATTTATTTTTTGTCTTATTTTTCTTTCTCCTGCTCTTTGAGCTCAATTTTGACCCCCTTAACATTTACGAAAACTCACCAAATTTTGCCCAAAATTCAGAAATGTGCAAAATTGAATTTACATACAGGTTTCGTAGATGTTGGTAAAGAAATGTTGCTGCAGCGCCCCCTTGAAAAGTGGAAATGCATTACGTCAATGGGAGCACGTCCAAAATAAAGTTTGTCGTAGAGCCACGAAAATCGGTACACAGATTCATCATGAGGAGACAAACAAAAATATTATTGTGGCCACGCCCCTTAACCAACCGGAAGTCGGCCATATTGGATTGAAATTTCCAAAATGCTGAGTCAGCGTTTTCGCTGACGTCGTATTTTAACTATCTCCTCCTTGGCCGTTTGGCCAGATGAGCTCAAAATCGGTGTACAGTATCTAGAGAAGTGGGGCATCAAAAGTTAGCCGAATTTTTTGGATTGGTGTCACCATTTTTGTGTGACAACGTCGCAAACTTTGCAAAGTTTCTTTGCGAATTTATCATTACAAAAATTGCTTCAGCTCAGACATACAAACACCGATTTGGCTCAAATTACACTCAGACGTCCATCTCCCAGGCCTACACCCATTTATTAAAAGAATTTGAAATTTCGCTCTAGACCGCCCCCTACAAATGTACATTTACAAAAATGACATCAGTTTGGAGATACGAACACCGATTTGGCTCAAATTTGACTCAGACATCTGTCTCCCAGGCCTACACCTACTTGTCAAAAGAAACTGAAATTTCACACTACAGCGCCCCCTACAAGTTTTTTTTTTTAAATTTTTTTATTAAAATTGCTTCAGTTCGGACATACGAACACCAATTTGGCTCAAATTTGACTCAGATGTCTATCTCTCAGGCCTACACCCATTTATCAGAAAAATTTGAAATTTGGAGCCGTAGCGCCCCCTACAATTTTACCTTTACGAAAATTACTTCACTTCAGACATACGAACACCAGTTTGGCTCAAATTTGAATCAGTTGTCAATCTCCCAGGCCTACACCCACTTATCAAAAGAAATTGCCATTTTGCTCACTAGCGCCCCCTAAAAATTCACCTTCACGAAAATTGCATCACCTCGGACATATGAACACCGATTTGGCTCAAATTTGACTCAGTGGTACATCTTGCTGGCCTACACCCATTCAATTGAAGAAATTTAATTTTAGCTGCATAGCGCCCCCTACAGATTTACTTATACATAAATTTCCTTAGTTCGGACATACAAGCAATGATTTCCCTCAAATTTGAATCAGTTGTCAATCTCCCAGGCCGACACCCATTCATCAGAAGACACTGAAATTTGGTGCTAGAGCGCCACCTGCTCAATGATGTGCATACTTCCACTGGACGTGCCCTTGGCGAGGGCCTTTAGATGCCGCTTGCGGCTTTAATTTGAAACTTGTTATTTATTGGACACATAGACATTCAACATACAATCATATGACTTAGATCAAGGGTGTCAAACTCATTTTCTTCCAGGGGCCACATTCAACCCAATTTAATCTGAAGTGGGCCGGACCAGTTAAATAATGGCATGATTCAATAAATAATGACAACTCCAAATTGTTTTAGTGCAAAAAAATAACATTCATTTATGCCAATATTTACATTTACAAACTATCCAAACAAAAAGGATGTGAATAACCTGAAAAAAAAGTGAAATTTAAGACATACAATTAAAATTTTATCAATATTCTGCCTCGACTTATCATTTATACATGTGCATTACAGATCAGATCTACAAAGACACTAAACACTTAATAACAGGCAGAGTATTGTTAAAATTGCACTGAATTTTCTTTAGACATTTCAGGTTGTTCATATTTGTTCAGGTTATTCACATTTTATTGTTAAAGGATAGTTTGTTAATGTAAACATTTTCATAGTTTAATGTTTTTTGCACTAAATCAAAGAGGAAAAAATTGGTGTTGTCATTATTTATAGGTTATTATGATATTATTTTTGAGTTGGATACCCTAACTTGCACTTTGCAAATTCATCCCAGGGGCCAGATTGGACCCTCTGGTGGACCAGTTTTGGCTCCCAGGAGGCATGTTTGACACCTGAGACTTCGATTGTTAATACTCAAAAGACAACAGACTTAAGTATAACATCAGATAGATTCATACCAACAGATTTACACACAGACAAAACGGAAACAAAATGAAACAAAGCAAAACAAAACAGAAACAAATCAAAAATAAGACAAAACAAAATCTACTGGGTGTCTTGAATACTTCTCAACATCCATTTTTGTACATCTGATCATTTAACACAAATAAAAAAGTTATGAGGATGAGATACCAGGTCTTGATTCTAAAAAAAAAGTTGTTTTTTTTGTTGTTTTTTTTTAATAAACATGAACATTAGATGACTATTCCATCACAGTGGAGTCATCGTTCATTTTGCAGCTCAAAGAACTTGTTTTAGTGCAGTGGTTCCTACCCCCCCCCCCCCCCCCCCCCCCCGCCCCCCCATTCCTGTGCCCACACACATGCACCAAAAACCACTTTACTGGTGATTTTTTAGATTTAATGGCACTAAATCCATAACTCAACTGTAAGAGCTAAAGAACACACAAAAAAAAACATGTGTAATTACAAAGCACTTACATTTCACATTAGCAAAATAACTCTGAGGATTAGCTTAACTGAAACCGAACAATAAAAGTTAGCTTAGCTCGCTAGCGTAAATGACAAATTAATAAACTAGTGAGACACAAAATATTTAGTAACATCTCTACATTTAACACAAACGTACCTTGTGCCTCTTCAGAGGGGCAGCTAATACAAAAACAATGAAACTGATCCTGTCTCGAACTTTCTTTGATGTTTTTAACCGTTTTTTTCTCCTTCTGATGTTAAGACAGGAAGTTACTCTTCAAAATAAAAGTCCGCTACGTCCAAACCGGAAGTTACCAGTTACGTGCCAAAATAAAAACAATACACCTAGACACAATTACAGAAGTGAATTTAGCAATTATACTTCTGGTTATTTACAATATGTATGAATTAAGAAGCAGATATTAAAAGAATTTGGCCCCTGAATTAAAATGAGTTCGACAGACTTGTTTTTTTTAACCCTTGTATGGTGTTTGGGTCTGTGGGACCTGTTTTCATTTTTTATTAAAAGAAAAATGATGAGTAATTATTTTTTAATGAGTTTTTTCCTCTCATATCTTATAGAAAAGGATTAGGGCCACTGGAAATTTTTTATTTATTTTTTTAAATTAAGGTTCAATACATATATTTTTTTATTATTATTCTGAGAAAAAAGTCAGAATTCAGACTTTTTTTTTCTCAGAATAATAATAAAAAAAATATATTGGACCTTAATTTTGTATTTATTTTTTTTTCCAGTAGCCCTAATCCTCTTCCATATATATCTTGATTATATTACATTGTATTAAAAAAAACAACAACAACAACTAAAAACGAGTTGCACTTTATTACCTCCGCCAAGGAGGTTCTGTTTTTGCCGGTGTTGGTAGGTTTGTCTGTGTGTGTGTGTGTGTGTGTGTGTGCAAGATAACTCAAAAAGTTATGGATGGATTTGAATGAAAATTTCAGGAAATGTTGATACTGGCACAAGGAACAAATGATTAAATTATGGTGGTGATCATGGGTGGGGGGTGGGAGGGGCCCCACTGTTTGGCCTTGGCGGAGGTCTGCACTCTCCGAGGGCTTTTGTAGTTTAATGACTGTGATCTAGCAAAGGCAAAAGGTAAATATTAAACATATGTGCTTTTTATGTTGTTTGTAATTGGGATGAAGTGAACATCTGTTGAGTATTTGAACATAAAATTGTTTAATTACGTTGAATTACAAACCCATAAATGTAGCGGAACCACCGCACCCACGAACACTGGCAGAAGAACAAAAATCTGAACACCACACAGGTTAATGTGTAAAAACTGTTTTCCTCGTGTTTCTGCCGTAGGTTTGTTCCAGACGTGACCTCTCCTGCCACTCCAGGATCCCCTCCATCAGAGATGTCGGCCCCCCTGTCCAGCCTGGCCATCTCCGTCCCCTCGGTGGCGTTGAGCCCCTCTGGTGAGGAGGAGCGCCCCCTGCTGTTGTCGCGTCAGCCGCACAAGTCCTCCTCGGCTCGGGACGACCAGAAGAGGACGTCCGCCCACTACAACCACGGCCACGTGGCTCACAGCGCCCCCTCCAGCCCGTCACTCGCCAAGGAGCATGGCGGCGGCTACCGAACCCCAGGCGACCGCGACGCCCACGCTTTAGCCCAGACGCTCGCTCACACAAACAACAACATAACCGACTATGGCACCAAAAGAGTCGCCAACGGCCACGTGCTGTACAATGTGGAGTCCGGTGGTGACGTCACGCTTGAGAGCGAAGGGGAGGAGCCTCAGGGGGAGCACACGCCCTTCCTCATTAGAGATAGCACTCCGGCCCTGCTGCTCAGAGCCGTGGACGGCAGTAGGACTAACCCAGCATCAGCCAACCATGACCTGATGGTCCAGGCGTCCGGCGCCACCGCCACCAAACAGGATCCAGCTGCTGTGTGAAGAAAAAAGAAACCTGCTGAGAATCCTTTATGCTGAGGGAAAAAAAGGAATAGTCACTTTTAACCCATAAAGACCCAGTGCTACTGTAGTGGACGATCACAACTGGGCTGTGTATCAGCAAGTCTGGAGATACCATACAAATCCCAATACTAGGATCACTGTACCATATGTCACCATATATCATGATACTGTTAAAAAGGCAATTTTTTGTTAGTTTCTTTTTTTAAATGATTATTTCCTGGAAAAATTGAATTCCAGCAGAAATCTGCACAAATACTAAACACATTTGTATTTGATCCCAACAGGATCTAATGTTCTATCAGCAAATGTTCAAACTGTGTTCAAACTGAAATTCTGTTTTACAGACATTCCAGTTTCAGATCCTGTTCAAATGTTCAGATTCTATTAGTTCACAACTAACATCAGAACAGGATTTGAGTTCAATCCAAACAAAGGAACGAACATTATTGAATAAAAGAGTGTGAAAGAAGAATAAATAAAATATAAACAAACAAAAAAAAAGAACCTCCACCATATCTGCATTTGAATAAATACCAAAAAATATTGATACAGTACTTTTTAATATCAATACAGTATTGTGAAATGAAATATCGTGATATACTGCAGAACCAATATTTTCTTACAGCCCTACTTCACAAATTAATTTTCCTCGAGATTTAAACTTTCTTAAATGATTTATCACCATTTATTCTAATATTATCCTCTGTATTTTGCTTTTTTTCTGTGAAAATCCTGTATTTTCCAGTATGTAATTTACTGATCATGTAGATGTTCATAAAAGCTCAGATTAAAGTTGAGGGATATTATGTTAAAAAAAAAAAAAAAAAAAAAAAAAAAAAAAGAAAATTGACAAAAATTGACTTTTAAAGCAAAGATTTCAATAACTGAACACAAAAATAAGTGTGTCCATCCATCGTCATCGATCCAACTCCATGGGTTTGACTGGTGAATCAATGTTGTAGAAGATGATGGTGTTTCCATGGCAACTACAGAGCCTCTGAATGTCCAAATATGGTCATATCTGATGACCATGAAAAGATGAAGAACTGTATTTTACACCAGTTATTGACATGTATCGATAGGATTAGTGGATCAGCTGGTATTAAACAGTTTAGATCAGTAGATGGCAGTTTGGGTCGCCGGTGGCTGTGTTTTGGGTCTTTATGGGTTAAACCTTTATTTTCTATAAATTATTTGCTGTGTAAAGACTTTTAAAGATAAATGAAAATCTAACCTTTTATTTTAGTGATGTAGTGAATCAAAACTTTTCTAAATAAAACCTGTACAAACATGTTCCAGTCCTGTAGGTTAAAGTGCCATACTCGAGTATGTAGCGACGGTTCACAGTAGAATTCATTCAGTGCAGACAGAAGATCAACGGTGCCTTTGTGTTTGCTTAAGGGAACTGCAGCATCGCATACTGGGCCGTATATATTCATCATCTTAACCCTCCAGTTAACGATCCAAACGAACTGTGCTGGCTGCCTTAACGTCCTGCGGTTGGAAGTTGTGCCCGCTGACGCCACGGTTCGATGTGAAGTCCAAGGCGCTGCAGATGCATGCTCCGTTTAAATGCTGCAAATGGAATACTGAGCAGTGGATGTGGTTTTAGGCGTTCTCACCCTGACCAGGTGCTTCTCTGATGTCCTGTGTGCTGACTATGGGCTATTCAATCTATCAACTCGTGTTCTTTTTTTTTGGTTTGTTTGGTTTGGTTTTTATTTAATTTTGGAAATGCAATTGTGAACTTTAATGCCTGAACTGACGTTATGGAAATGATTCATCAGCTCATCGTCTGCATCTGACTAGAGGTGAAAGAGGAGATATAAGATCTAATAATAAATGTTTTTAATCATCCGTTTTCTGCTCTGTAGATGATCTGTGTGATCTGGTCAAAAAACGCTGAAGCTCAAAGATTAAGGTGCAATCTGTAAAAACATGGCTCCATAGTGTCACTGATAACACACACACATGTGTATATATATATATATATATATATATATATATATATATATATATATATATATACATATATATATATATATATATATATATATATATATATATATATATATATATATATATATATATATGTATGTATGTATGTATGTATGTATGTATGTATATAATCCCTTTAATGTCCTCACACGGAAAAAAATAGAACCAGTGTCTCCATTGTTTGTTTGTTTTATTACCTCCACCAAGGAGGTTCTGTTTTTGTAGTTTTGTTTGTAGTTGTAGTATGTTTTATGGTCTGTCTGTCTGTCTGTGTGCAAGATAACTCCAAAAGTTATGGACGGATTTGGATGAAAATTTCAGGAAATGTTGATACTGGCACAAGGAACAAATGAGTGAATTTTGGTGGTGGGGGGGGGCACTGATCTGCCTTGGCAGAGGTCTGCGCTCTCCGAGTGCTTTTCTAGTTGTTTATTATTTCTTTGCAGCATTAGTTGACTTATGTCAGGGGTGTCAAACTCATTTTAGTTCAGTTCCACATACAGCTGAACACACAGGTGTCAAACATTCGTCCTGGGGGTCCAGTCTAGCCCACCAAAGGGTCCAGTCTGGCCCCTGGGATGAATTTGTGAAATGCAAAAATTACACCGAAGATATGAACAATCAATGGTGTCAAAATTATTTTAATTCAGGTTCCACATACAGACACATACAGTCCAATTACTTTAATTTAATTTCCAGTGGGTCAGAACCAGTCAAATATTATCAGAATAACCTATAAATAATGACAACCCCAAACTTTATCTTTGTTTTTTTGGTGTAAAAAAAGTAAAATTACACGAAAATGTTTACATTACCAAATTGTACTTTTACAAAAAAATGTGAATAACCTGAACAAATATGAACAAATGGAAATGTCTGAAGAAAAGTAAATGCAATTTGACCAATATTCTGCCTGTTACTGAATGTTTTGTGTGACTGTAACGCACATGTGTAAATGATAAACTGATAAACTGAGGCAGAATATTATTAAAACTGCACTTTTTTTTTCTTCAGACAATTCAAGTTGTTCATGTTATTCAGATTTTTACAGAAACTTTGTGGATGTAAACCTGATCAGAATAGAATTTTACTTTTTTCACTGGTATTTTTTTCCTGGTTCGGCCCACTGCAGATCAGACTGAGCTGAATGTGGAACTGAACCGACAGGAGTTTGACAGCCCTGGTCTAATATGATATAAAGTGGGCCCGACCAGTAAAATAAGATAAACTATTATGAACTATAATTTAAAAAAAAAAAAAAAAAAGCTGTGAAACTCTTTCACATGGACAGAAAGCCCACCGCTGGCTCTGAGGAGGATAATCCAGTGTAATCCAGTGTTTTTCAACCTTGGGGTCGGGACCTCATGTGGGGTCGCCTGAAATTTCTAGTAATTGAAAAAATAAATAAATAAATAAATTACTAATGAAAAATATTTTTTAAATGATTCAATATATTTTTCATTATAATTAAAACAGCACACATTTTTCCTACTAAAAATCCAGTTCAAATAAAATGCAGGATATAATATCTGAGAGGGCAGATCTGGATTGACCTGATCATGTGACCACATGCGTTACTACGCTTCAACCTGCCTGGACACAGTCGCAGTCAGAAAAAAAATGGGCCGAACAGAGAATGGACAGATTTCTTCACCTGCCTGGCCCCGCTAAGACATCTGAAGGAGAAAGATGTCTCTGTTTTGAATAACTGGGGTCGCTAGAAATTTGCAACGTTAAAATGGGGTCACGAGACAAAAAAGGTTGGAAACCACTGGTGTAATATGAACCACCAGAAAAAAATAAATTAAAAAAATCGTATTTCACCCAAAAATCTGAATTGTACATGAAGACCTACTGATGCTAATTTCCTGTGTGGAGCTGATTTAAAGTCACAGCGACACCTAGTGGAGTGTTAGTGTCACACCTTCATACAGATGGATCATGTTGAATTCAATGCAGCAGATTTTCAATAAGTCGTAGTGACTCCAAATGAGAACGGGACATTAAAGGGATTTTATTTGTGTGTGTTTTCACAGTGTGATTTGTTCCACATATTTCAGCTTTAACTGTTTAATGTCAAAGGCAGATGTTGGCGTCCACGTCTTCAGTGAGTACGAGTAAACAGGTGGTACTCCCAAAAAAAACATGCATGAAGACCAGCAGTACTCCAAGAACAAAAACACCTCCATCACTACTGTTACCGACTGCATCTGTAAGAGAAAAAACCCAATGATCCTGTGTGTAAAAGGAGGAGTTTCATGAAAACACTAGGCTGTGTATCGACAAGAATGTGGAGATACCATACAAATCACAATACTAGGATCACCATACGATATATCATGATATATCACGATACTGTTAAAACGGCAATATTTTTATTGGATCTTTTTTATTATTATTATTTCCTGGAAGAATTGAATTCCAGCAGAAATCTGCACAAATCCTAAACACATTTGTATTTGATCCCAGCAGGATCTAATGTTCTATCACCAAATGTTCAAACTGTGTTCAAACTGAAATTCTGTTTTACAGACATTCCAGTTTCAGATCCTGTTCAAATGTTCAGATTCTATTGCACAGGTGTCAAACATGCGGCCCAGGGGCCAAATCTGGCCCACCAAAGGGTCCAATCTGGGCCATGGGATGAATTTGTGAAATACAAAAATGACACTGAAGATATGAACAATCAAGGATGTTGAACTCATTTTAGGTCAGTTCAATCTAAAGTGGATCAGACCAGTAAAATACTATCATAATAACCTATAAATAATGAAAACCACAAATTTTCCTCTTTGTTTTAGTGTAAAAAAAAAAAAAAGTAAAATTGTACAAAAATGTTTACATTTACAGACTATCCTTTTACAGAAAATGTGAATAACCTGAACAAATATGAACATTATGAAATATCTGAATAGAAGTCTGTGGAATTGTACCAATATTCTGCCTGTTATTAAATGTTTTGTGTGTTTGTAGATCCACTGTGATCTGTAAGTTGTGATGCACAAGTGTAAATGATAAACTGAGGCAGAATATTGTTAAAATTACACTGATTTTTCTTCAGTATTTTCAGGTTGTTCATATTTGTTCATGTTATGTTCAAGTACAGTTCGTAGATGTAAACATTTTCATTTCAGAATTTGACTTTTTTCACTCAAAAACACAGAGAAAACTTTGGTGTTGACATTATTTCTCAGTTCTTCTCCTATTATTTATATTATTTGACTGGTCCGGCCCACTGCAGACCAGATTAGAATGAATGTGGAACTGAACTAACATGAGTTTGACAGCCCTGCTCTATTAGTTCACAACTAACATCAGAACATTGTTTTAGTTCAATCCCAACAAAGGAACGAACATTATTGAATAAAACAGTGTTAATTAATAATAAATAAAATATAAACCAAAAAGAAAAACAAAAAACCAAAAATGAACCTCCACAATATCTGCATTTGAATAAATACCTAAAAATATCCACACAGTACTTTTGAATATCAATACAGTATCGTGAAATGAAATATTGCGATATATCACAGATCTGATATTTTCTAACAGCCCCAGAAAACAGCCCCGTGTTCTTCGGTTATTGATGCACACAGGATTAAAAAAAAGTCACCTCCTATAGAAAAACAACATGTTTGGTTCTGGAATAAAAACAGACTGCATGTGGACGCAGTTTAGTTTCTCAACGACCACGACTTGTGTTCACACGTGCAAATTCACTTTATGTTTGTTTAAAGAAGAAAAAAAAACAGTGGCTAACATAAACGAGTTGACACATACTGTACTTTATATAAAAAATAAATCTACACACTAGAATAAACAGATCAAAACGTTTCTATATGAAAAGTTCAAAAGCAAAAGTGAAACCGTCTGCACTGACGCCTCCGCAGCTCTGAACATGTGCACATGTAGGTTCATGGATCCGCCTGACGTGGACTTTGTGCTGACAGCGTCTTTATTTATTTATTTGTTGACAGTCCTTCCTGGTATTATTGACTGTATTTTTATTTTGTCAATTCTATGCTTAACCCACAATGCTTTTAGGCATAGAAGTGTCTTCAAATGATGTAAATACACCATGAAAACCTTTAGCACTGTTGTTTCTAATTAAATATTCTATCAGTTCTGTGTTTTGTCCCATATTATTATTAAACATTTTTTTGGATTAAAAATAATATTTGAGCTTTTACGTCTTTGTAGAAAAAACATTTTATGTGTTCTATCAGTTTGGTTTTAGCACGTGTAGTTTTATTTGTTTTTGTTTTTAGTTTTTATTTAGTTATGTACATGTTTTTTTCCCAATGTTCTTTTTATTGGAATCAAGATAAACAAAAAAAAGAAAAGAAAAAAAAAGAAGAAGAAGTGACAGTCATACAAGAAAAACAATGCTTCCACATAATATAAGTTCAATACCCACCCCATCCCTCCCCACACCCTAAAAATTCCTGAGTAATGCATCCCAGTCTGAGATGAAATAAATAAATAAACAAATAAAAGCTCTTTATGTACATGTTAACCCATAAACACCTTATGCTACTTTTGTGGCATGTCCCAAAAGATTTTTTCTCTATATTTAAACTTTCTTTAGTGATTTCTCACCATGTATTTGAATATTATGCTCTGCATTTGGCATCTTTAAGTGAAAATCAAATATTGTCCTATATTTGCTTCACTGATCATTTAGATGTTCATAAAAAGAATGAAACTGAGGGTTAGTATATGTATTAAAACAGAGAAAACTGAAGAAAAAGTGTCTTTTTCAGTTAAATCTGTCATGAACTGAACATAACCCCAGTGTGTCCATCCACTGTCACTGATCCAACTGCATGGGTTTGACTGGGGAATCAATGTTGGAGAAGATGACGGTGTTTCCACGGTAACTACAGAGCCTCTGAACGTCCAAATATGGTCATATCTAATGACCATGAAAAGATGAAGAACTGTATTTTACATTTAACACATTTTACAGAATTACTGGATCAACAGTTATTATATGTTTTCTATCAGTAAATAATTTTGGTCGTCAGTCACTGTTTGGGTCTTTATGGGTTAAAGCAGTTCTAGTCATATATACACACACTATCTATCTGTGTGTGTGTGTGTGTGTGTGTGTGTGTGTGTGTGTGTTAGGGCTGGGCAGGTTAATGCATTGCAGAGGGTCCGCAGGTGACGTCAGCGCTAGTGGAAGTCATGGCGGCTCCGCCCACTGAGTGTCAGACAGAGGCAGATGATTGACAGCGTTGGCTTCAGTCCTGTCTGAACTGAAGAACAATACTGAATCCAAAATGGGGCAAAGCTGTTGTTGTTTGATTGTATTTTCAGGTTCTTAAAGCAGTGGGAGCTATCGTTTACAGACACCGAAAGACAAAGAAAAGAGAAGGAGATGGATCCACAAACCCAGGAAACCAAACCTAGATCTGTGGATCCTGTTTGGTGTCAGCTAACATTCACTGATGCTGTATTTTTGGGTCCAATCAGACCTGAAATGACCCATTGTTTTGGCTAACGCTCCTTCTTAGTGCAGCTCTTGGTTTCATGATCAGATCTTTCCTGGTTTTTGTCTCATTTTGTGATTGTGAACCTTGTGCTCCTACATGATTAGTAAACTAACTGAAACTGAGGCCAACCTAGTTTTACAAATACGGAGGAACTGGAGAATAAAGCTACGACGGAGTATTAGGACCACAGAAGAAAAGAAAAACACTGGGCACTACCAGAAGAAAGTCAGAAAATATGGAGATAAAACCTGGAATTTTATGAGAATAAAGTCGTAGTTATAAAAAAACCTCATAATTTAACAAAAATGTCATTAGTTTATGAGATTAAAGTCGTCATATTCTGACAATAAAGCCATAATATTATCAGAATAATGTGTTAATTTAAAAACAGGTGGAAAAATATCAATAGTTACAAGAATAAGTCGTACCCTGCTGGTCCTCAGTAGCTGAAGCTCTCCCAGATAGCACAGACATACTGGGACGGATCTGGAACAGAATCGCTGAGCGACTCGGCCTGAAACCACTTGGCAGATCTGTCCCAGTGTCCAAACACATTATTATGTCATGTGTAACAGCTAGCATAAGAAAAAAAAATGTAAATAGAGCACAAATGTGTACGAAGTCTGACACTTTAAAATGGACAAAAACAATCAAACATAAATGACCCTAACCCTAACGCTGTGGAGAGACCTGGAGCCTCACACACAGAAGGTCCTGGGTTCCATCCCAACACCAGTCCATGAGGGTGGGTCCTTTAGTCCATGAGGGTGGGTCCTTTAGTCCATAGGGGTGGGTCCTTTAGTCCATAGGGGTGGGTCCTTTAGTCCATAGGGGTGGGACCTTTAATCCATAGGGGTGGGACCTTTAATCCATAGGGGTGGGTCCTTTAGTCCATAGGGGTGGGACCTTTAATCCATAGGGGTGGGACCTTTAGTCCATAGGGGTGGGTCCTTTAGTCCATAGGGGTGGGTCCTTTAGTCCATAGGGGTGGGTCCTTTAGTCCATAGGGGTGGGACCTTTAGTCCATAGGGGTGGGTCCTTTAGTCCATAGGGGTGGGTCCTTTCTGTGTGGAGTTCACATGTTCTCCTCGTGTCTGGGTGGGTTCTCTGGCTCCTCCCACTAGCCAAACACATGCTCTGATACCCACCCACAGGTGTGAATGTGACAGTGACTGTTTGTCTCTGTATGTTCAGCCTGTGGTGTGATGTGTGTGATGTGACATGTGGGTCACATGTCCAGGGTGAACCCCGCCTTCACCCATAAGTAGCTGAGATAGGCTCCACCCCCATGACCCTAGTGAGGATAAAGCAGGTTCAGAAAATGAATGAATGAATGAATGAATGAATGAATGAATGAATGAATGAAAGGCATGTTTGTTCCTCCTGCAGATGAATTGATGATTATTTTAACTTTAACATGCATCTAAACCTGGAATTTCCCCTTGTGGGACTAATAAAGGCATATCTTATCTTATCTTATCTTATCTTATCTTATCTTATCTTATCTTATCTTATCTTATCTTATCTTATCTTATCTTATCTTATCATGACCTCTGTTGTAGATTCAACCTGACCCAGTCTCTAATATGTGTGAGCTCAGCTGTAAATACATTCAGGGTCAATTGAAGCTGTATTATTGTGTATTCTAATAATAATAGTAATAGTAATAGTAATAGTAATCCATCTGCACAGATTGTGTTGCACTGTGTGGTCCTAATAATGTGATGAATGTTGACATGTTCAGATCACTTCCTGTCATCCTGTTACACTCTGGTGATGTTAGTAATGTGATGTTCATGTCAAACTAAATCTACCGCTGCAGTGTTACGGTAACACTCTGAAGGGTTAACTCTGCATCATATGACTCAGGATCCTGTTCCACTGACTCTGTCTGTGTCATGTGTAGAAAATGGACAAACTGATTACACTGGTATTGAAGAGAACAGTCTTTTCTTTTTCTTTATTTTATTATTATTTACAAATCTCTTTCACTTATTAGAGGGTCCAATTATTATTATTATTATTTTTATTATTATTATTTATTTTTATTTATTTATTTATTTATTTTTAAATTTAGCACAACAGATAATATAGGTCAGAACCACTGGTGAAATTACATCTAGTCTGTGATACAATTGGCTGATATCAGCGAATACCAGCTGATACTATTAGTTTATTATGGTCTGTCCTACTGGTACTAAAGTAAGTAAGCACGTTAATTATGGTATATTTTATTATGATATTGTTCATTATGGTACCATTTATTATGGTACACAGTTTATTATAGTACTGTTTATTACAGAACGGTTTATTGTGGTCCATTTTCTGCTCCTGTTTCTTCCACAGTTCCAGTGTCTTTTATTGTGAAAGTCCCACCGGAAGTGTGGTTCGGTTGCTGTTGTCGTCGCCAGGCCGGAGGCAGAGGACGGAGCAGCACCGAGGCTTTTCTGCGGCTGACAGGTGGGTTTTCCTGCCGTCTGTGGTCCGTGTGTTCGGCCTGCTCCGGGTCCGGGTCCGTGGACCCAGCTGGTTCCGGTGTGGGCTGATGTTTGTGTGTTTTTGTGTCGGTTCAGTCCGTTCTGCGGAGAAAGGCGTCTGTGTGTGTGTGTGTGTGTGTGTGTGTGTGGGGGGGGGGGGGGTTAGTGTGTGTGAGGCCTGGTGGTGGTGGTGGTGGGGGGTTCTTCAGCTGGGCTGGGGCTGTTTCCGCTGGTGGAGGACACGGTGGACCGGCCTGGGTCTGCTCCATCTGCCACTGCACCGCGACAATAGACACCTGCATTACGGCTGTGTGTGTGTGTGTGTGTGTGTGTGTGTGTGTGTGTGTGTGTTATTGCGGTGTTGCTTCACACACAGCCGTTGTCTCCGTGTGGACAGGGAGGGTTTCCTGCATCCATCCTTCCTTCCACCATTCCATTCCATTCCATTCCATTCCAGGGCTGTGACGCACCCTCTGTGTGTGTGTGTGTGTGTGTGTGTGTGTGTGTGTGTGTGTGTGTGTGTGTATCTGTCTGTCCTACATGTCTGTACATCCACATATAAAGAACCACAACTGGACTGGATTCATCCCAGTGCTCAAACTGGTACTAAGTCATATGTGTATGTGTGTATGTGTATGTGTATGTGTATGTGTGTGTGTGTGTGTGTGTGTGTGTGTGTGTGTGCAGTGTGTACACATGTATGAACTGTAGTGGTGTTTGTGCATGGCTGCTGCACACTGGAGGGCAGATAGAGCTGCATTTACACCAACACGTGTGCACAGTCACACACTGGACTACACACCCTGGACTACACACCCTGGACTACACACCCTGGACTACACACACTGAACTACACACCCTGGACTACACACCCTGGACTACACACACTGAACTACACACCCTGGACTACACACCCTGGACTACACACCCTGGACTACACACACTGAACTACACACCCTGGACTACACACACTGAACTACACACCTTGGACTACACACCCTGGACTACACACCCTGGACTACACACACTGGACTACACACCCTGGACTACACACACTGAACTACACACCCTGGACTACACACCCTGGACTACACACACTGGACTACACACACTGGACTACACACACTGGACTACACACACTGAACTACACACCCTGGACTACACACCCTGGACTACACACACTGAACTACACACCCTGGACTACACACACTGGACTACACACACTGGACTACACACACTGGACTACACACACTGAACTACACACCCTGGACTACACACACTGGACTACACACACTGGCCTACACACACTGAACTACACACCCTGGACTACACACCCTGGACTACACACACTGAACTACACACCCTGGACTACACACACTGGACTACACACACTGAACTACACACCCTGGACTACACACCCTGGACTACACACCCTGGACTACACACACTGGACTACACACACTGAACTACACACCCTGGACTACACACCCTGGACTACACACACTGAACTACACGCCCTGGACTACACACACTGAACTACACACCCTGGACTACACACACTGGACTACACACACTGAACTACACACCCTGGACTACACACACTGGACTACACACACTGAACTACACACCCTGGACTACACACCCTGGACTACACACACTGAACTACACACCCTGGACTACACACACTGAACTACACACCCTGGACTACACACACTGGACTACACACACTGGCCTACACACACTGAACTACACACCCTGGACTACACACCCTGGACTACACACACTGAACTACACACCCTGGACTACACACACTGGACTACACACACTGAACTACACACCCTGGACTACACACCCTGGACTACACACACTGAACTACACACCCTGCATGTGTGGACTGTAGGTAGACAGGAGGGTTTGGAATCTGAGTTTTCAGGCCGATACGATCCGGTGTCTCTGATCCGATATATTAAAGATACGTGTGTGGCATCTCACAATGCAGTGTGATACGATTCACACCCAAATCACAATACAGAGAAATTAAACACATTCTGACTGAACATGTTCATTCTGGTTAAAAAAAAAAAAAAAAAAAATATATATATATATATATATATATATATATATATATATATATATATATATATATATATGCAGTGCAATTCAGTGACTTTGATTATTTATTTATCACATAAGACAATGACTTTTACAAAGTGTCTTTAGTTCAGTTTCAGAACACGTGCCTCACATTCAGTCAGTGAAACAGTTCAGACTTTGTTTCCAGTCATTTTTGTTTCTAACTCAACTTCTGACTCCCTCACCGAATCCATTTGTAATGAAATGTATTTGTAATGAAGGTAAAACAGAAAAAGGTTCTGTCACTTTAGCAGACACCTGTGTAAGGTATTATGGGATGTGCTGTTGGATCTGTATGGCACTGTTTAAGGGAGTATCTGTGATATGAACGGCAGTATTCAGTCCAGCTGATCTAGTAGAAGTACTCGTTCATAAACCACATGTTCTCCTCCTTCTGTGTCTGTCACATACACACAGTACAGGATTCATCTGCACATGCTCAGTCCAGTATTCATCTGCACATGCTCAGTCCAGTATTCATCTGCACATGCTCAGTGCGTCCACACAGCTCAGACTGTTCGTGTACAGTGTACACATCTGCGAATCCACGGCGCACGTTAACGTGGGTCTGAAGGAAAGAAAAGCTTTACCTAAATAAATAGTAACACTTTTAAATGACAGTACAAATATATTCTATTGAACGGATCGAATTTTATCGATACAAACATTCAATAACCGATGCATCACGATATCATTCCAAACTTTTCATTCACTCACAGCTTCTGTACCGCTGCACTGGGATCGTACACGCACATGTCGGCGTATCGATGTGTATCAGATCATCTTCCCATCCCTAATAGATAGATAGAACTGTATTGATCCTTTGGACAAAACCCTCAGGAAATAGAGGTTCCGATATCAGCACAAACACTGAATATACACACAAGAGATACTACAAGAAAATAACAAAACAATAACTGTAAAAAAGAAAACAGTATCTGAAAAAAAACAGGCAACTGCACACTGTAAAGAACTAGTAGAAACAACAAGTAGCAAGGTGGTAGTAATAATAATAATAATAACAATAATAATAATAACAATAATAGTAATAATAATAATAATAATAATAATAAGTGGTGCCAGGCACAACAAACCCCGCCCCTTGTACATATCGTAGCTCATTCTGCATCGATCCTGCTGATGTCATCATAGACACAGACAACAGACAAATTGTGACCATTTTAAGTATAACAGGAAAAAAAATTTTTTTGAAAATGCATAAAAAATGTGAACTTTAACCTACTTTTCCCAAAATGTAATCATATCTATTCTGGGTCACTGGCAATCTATAAACCCAGTTTGGTCTAAATTCAACCAATGGTTTTGCTGTTTAAGTGTAAACAAACACAGAAACAAAGCGAACCAAAGCCAACAGGCCTTTCCTCCCCTTCGGGGGGGGGGGGGGGGGTCATAATATACTACTGTGCTACTGTAGTATAAGTACTAGGTCATAATCTACTACTGCACTACTGTAGTATAAGTACTAGGTCATAATCTACTACTGCACTACTGTAGTATAAGTACTAGGTCATAATCTACTACTGCACTACTGTAGTATAAGTACTAGGTCATAATCTACTACTGCACTACTGTAGTATAAGTACTAGGTCATAATCTACTACTGTACTACTGTAGTATAAGTACTAGGTTTATCCCCATGGATGCAGTTTCATTACAGAGAAGCATGGGCTCTACTTTCACACATACATTTACATCAAATAAATCAGATTTTTAGTTTTGATTGTAGACTGAAGCAGTGTGGCTCCATTTTTTTCTCCCAATACTTTACATGTTTATGATTTTATTCAATTGTTTTCTGGTTTCATGAACTAAAGACAAAACCTGATTCAAAAATGCTCAACTGCACACAGACGTTGTTCTCTTCTAGGGCATGGGGAAAAATACTATAAAAGGCACTGTAGTAGAATGTATGTACTGTAATTCCACTTCTGTGTATGTACTGTTACATTGTTAAAAAAAAAGATTAAAAAAAGAATAACATATACTATACTTGTGAGTGCGGCATATAACTCACTAGCGAGAACCTCTGAGTTCTTCTTACACGACATGTATCAGTAAACAAAAGGGTCTGGAATCCAACTGTTCTGTTTGCGGTCTTTACTTAAAACTTAGATTCATACAAACAAAAGATGAATTTCTAAATTAAATTACGTGACGGTCAAAAGACTGTGATGCTCCAGGCTTCAGGCTTCTGGTTCCGCTTCTTTTTCTTTACATATTTATAATCTTAGCGGCCAATAGGATTGCATCACAATTATATCAAGACTTATTACTCAACATTCATATAATATACATAAATTATTAATGATAAACCTAAATATAAATATGAGTTTTTAACTGAAACAATGAATTATTGATTAAATGATTATTTCCTTGAAGAATTGAATTACAGCATAAATCTGCACAAATCCTAAACACATTTGTATTTGATCCCAACAGGATCTAATGTTCTATCACCAAATGTTCCAACTGTGTTCAAACTGAAATTCTGTTTTACAGACATTCCAGTTTCAGATCCTGTTCAAATGTTCAGATTCTATCAGTTCACAACTAACATCAGAACAGGATTTGAGTTCAATCCCAACAAAGGAACCAACATTATTGAATAAAAGAGTGTGAAATAAAAATAAATAAAATAGAAACAAAAAAGAAAAACAAAAATGAACCTCCACAATATCTGCATTTGAATTAGTACCTAAATATCCATACAGTACTTTTTAATATGGATACAGTATTGTGAAATGAAATATCTCGATATATTGCAGAACCCACATTTTCTTACAGCCCTACTGCTTATTAGTGCCAGTTTCAGTGTTTCAGACGGTACATGTGTGCCATCATTCTGCCACAGGTACTCTTAGAGTCACCCACTTGTGTTTCTGAATCATTTCCTCAGCCTGGTTTTTAATTTATGTCAGTAGTGTTTTCTTATAGCAGGTGGTGGTAGTGCACCTTAAACACTAGCTGTCTTCTGTCACACAGAATTCAACTCTTGTGTTTCAACCAGAAGTGAAGTTGTGACATGTTGCTTCATTTTAATGGAGAATTACAACTGATCTATTCACTGTACTGGTTTATTCCCTTTACGTCAGTGTTAGTAAAAGGGAAAAAACTGAACATGTGTCTCCTCGTCTCGCTGCATGAAAATAACACCACTAACATGTAATGTCACTACTAAACTAGTTTAGTCATACACATAAACTACATATATATTATAGACAGTATTTTGTGATTTGGCAGATTCTACGTTCTTGTTTTTTTTATAATTTTTTTTTTTTTCAGCAATGCAACAGTACATACGTAGAAGTGGAATTACAGTACATACATTATACTACATCGCTTTTTATAGTATTTTTTTCCCCACGCCCAAGAAGAGACCAAAGTTTCTGTGCAGTAGAAAATCAATTAAGTACAAAAAGTGACAAATATGTGATATACAAAAATAATAACTGAGCTGACAGAAAATAGGAAAGAGAGAATGAATAAATAAATAAAAATAATAATATAATGTAATATTTAAAAAAAGGAGACACAGCTTGTAGATTCATATGCCTACCTTAAAATATTACACAGTACATTATAATATCAGAAGGGAAAATAATGGGTAGACAGAATGAATTAAGACCAAAAAACACTTAAACACAAAAATGGAGAACAGAGTGGTGGTTGAGATTAATCTGAGGGCAGTGTTCGTAAAGATTGAAATAAAATAATAATAAAAAAAGACTAGCGTAATACTTTTAGAGAGATGGTCCACTTATGTCTTTGGGAGCCAGGACTTTTTGTAGCCAGTTGGATCCAATCCCAGCATGCATCAGTGCTATTATAATGATCCTATAAATCCACATGGGCATCGTTTTTGAACCCCTGGTAGCAACAGAGTTTCATCCAGTCATCCTGTTTCCTCTTCTACAGATTTCATACATTTGGTTCCTGCTCTTCATCCTTGTAGCCAGTAGATGCGTTTCTGTTTCTTGAATTACCGCAGCGAGCGGCCATCTTGTGTGGACAGCGGTCGTGTTTCCTTCTAGTCCAGTGACAGATATGGTTGGAGTCCTGAGGCTTTAGGCTTTCATATGACACCATGGGCCAGTCTGGAACGCAGAATCACCGCGCTAGAGTAGAATGTTCTTCAAAGAGTTATTTGGGCTCGGTACCGGGCCTGGAAGTTTGCAGCAGCATGGACGTTACAATAATGAGCGACAAATGAACACAGCGTGCACAGTAAACCTTATTTTACAGGAACAAAACACCCACAAGATGGAGCACAAGGATGAGTAAGTCTGAGGGTAGTGCAGATGTCAGCGATGTGAACTGACTGATGATGGGAGCGAGCTCAGTGCGCTGGAAATGACGTTTGTGGCTAATTTGGTTTTGATTTGGAACCAGACTGAATGATACACGGAATTTAAATCCATGTTATGTACAAAATAACACTGACCTTTTTGATAGCTGATGGGAGGAGCCAATCAGATTTCCCCTGTGTGACTGTTTGGCTGTTTCTCAGTTTCACTGTTGCTTCGATGGACAGTAGTAGAGCTGAAACATGGGAGCACACCTCACCCTATCCTGCCATGCACGTACAACGTCCACTAATCACACTGTCGCTCTACTGTTATCAGCCAGGGCTCCAGAAAAGTGAACGAACAGGAAGGAAACATGAGCACTTCCCACACAAGATGGCCGCTCGCCGCGGTAATTCAAGAAACGGAAACGCATCTGTAGTGACCTGTGACACTGAGCCCGTTTACATGCACACTAGGGATGTAACGATTACCGGTATAACGACAAACCACGGTAAAATCACAGACGGTTAGTATTACTGTTTAAATTCTAATTCTCATGATAACTGTGTTTGATTACCGCACTTTTAGGGGAAAACGCCTATGTAAAGATCTGCTTTTATGTCAAATATTTGAGTATAGTTTGAATTTATTACAATTTTAATTTTCTATACCTAATATTTGGAACCAATATTCACTTTTAAAGTCTGTGAAAAGGTTCGTTAAACATCTGTGTGTTATTTATGCAATAAATTATATACATTTTTCAAATCAGATTTTATTTTTTTGTGTGTTTTTTGTCCTTTTATGTTTTTATAGTAGGTTAAAGTGAAAAAAATAATAGACAGATGATACAGATGAAGTTGTGCTGAAAAAACAGATCCCAAATATGGGTATAATAAACATTTGTTTCTATAGTATATAAAGGCCAAATCAAAAGGACTGAAAAACAGACAGAATAGACTCAGACCACTAAGGGTTAATATTGGAATGTTTCTGACACAGAAGGGACATTGGGACTGTTATTTTATTTGGTTTATTTATTTATTTTTATATACAACTTGGTTAAATTATTTCAGTGTGTGTATTAGTACTTTTTGAACATTTTGAGCACAATTTCAACAATACTGTGATAATAATGATAATTGTGATAATTTTGGTCACAATAACCGTGATATGAAATGTTCATATCATTACATCCCTAATGCACACTAAAAATCTGATCAATGTCTGATTTCTAGAGTTTTCAGATTACTCAAATGATCACGTAAACAGGATAATCTGATCTGTTTAATCAGGTAACAACAGTAATCTGATTATGAGAAACCAGATTAACACACCTTCTTTCTCCCCAGTCCTCTGATGTTTTTGTGCATGTGTGCAGATTAATCTGATTTCATTCTTTTACATCTGAGTGTAAATGTGGAAAAACAATTCAAATCACAGAAACAGAAGTGGACGACAATAACAGGAAGTTTGAGTCGAGCATCACGTACTCTGAAAGAAATCCAATAATGGGCTGATAACAAACCACGGGGTCGTCCATGGTTTGCCCGGGGGGGGCCGTTTTCTTATAATACTTTTTTTTTGGGGGGGGGGGGACAGTAGCGATCTGTACCGCTTGTACTTTGATGAGGTAAAAGGTAAACTTGCGGCTCATTTCCTTTTCTCTCTCTCCTGAACGTGTGTAAACTTTCATCAGTGTTCAGGACGTTTGTCTGTTCTATTCTATGTCAGACTGATGCAGAGTCAGTCTGCTGAGGATGTTTTTTTGTCTGAAATTGATGGTGTGGGGTCATGGATTAGTGGAAACACTAGTAGTAGACACTCATGCTGGATCTGGACTCCCCTAGTCGGGGGGGGGGGGGGGTACCATGCTGTACAGTATTTGAATGGGACTGCAGTACCAGTTTGGGCCACAATCCTACATACGACACCTTTAAATAGTGAGAAAAATTCCTTTGGGAACTGGCTCTAAAGAATCCCTGGGTCTGTACGGGTTAATTCCATAAGTGACTCAAAATAACATGGACTTCATTGTGTCGTGGCTTTTGTGTCCAGCTGAATGGTAGTACTGTATACAGTATGTATTCACTGCTGAGGTTACATAACACCGCCTCAGTTCATTCAGACGCCCAGCGGTGTGTGTGTGTGTGTGTGTTTTGTGTAAGTGCTTTGTGCGCTTGTTGTGTAATGACTTCAGTGATGTGTTTTTTCTTTGCATCTCATCAGTCAGGACATGTCTGTAAAGATGGAAATGGATATCAACGGCGTGTCCAGGGCACATGTCTCCATTTTACCTGCAGCTGACATCAAGGCCACGTTGAAACCGGAGTTGGAGCGCCCCCGCTGCGCCAGCACCCCCTGCTCCCCCATCAGAGGCACCGTGGCCGGGTACCAGATCCTCCACATGGACTCCAACTACCTGGTGGGCTTCACCACCGGCGAGGAGCTGCTCAAACTGGCCCACAGGTGGTCCGAAAGCACCCCCCAGGACAAGGGCTCCGTACCGGAGGCGGTCCCCAGCTCCATGCCGAGCGCCGTCCCCAAGTCAGCCGACCTGGGCGTCCACCGTTCGTCCCGCATCTTCAAAGCCAAAAGCCGCTACTATCAGCCCTACGACCTTCCTGCCGCCAACGGGCGCAGGCGGAGGCGCATGCCCAGCTCCAGCGAAACCCTGCTCAGGTCTCTGACCCAGGGGGAGTCTGTGAAGGGTCTGCACGCCCCCCTGCCCCTGTGTCTGCTCAAAGGCAAGAGGGCCCAGTCCAAGTCTCTAGACTACCTAAACCTGGACAAAATGAGCATCAAAGAGTCAGCGGACACTGAGGTGTTACAGTACCAGCTGCAACACCTGACGCTGAGAGGGGAGCGCATGTTCACCAGAAACAAGACATGAAAATACAGGAACAGGACATGGAAATACACAAACAGGACATGGAAATACACAAACAGGACATAAAAACACAGAAAAGAGACATGGAAATACACAAACTAGACGTGAAAGCACTGAAAAAAGACATGAAAACACAGAAACAGGACATGAAAACACAAATGAGACATGAAAACACACAAACAATACATGAAAATACACAAACAGGACATGAAAACACTCAAACTAGACATGAAAATACACAAACAGGACATGAAAACACCCAAACTAGACATGAAAACACAAACAGGACATGAAAACACACAAACAGGACATGAAAACACACAAACAGGACATGAAAACACACAAACAGGACATGAAAACACACAAACGACATGAAAACACACAAACAGGACATGAAAACACACAAACAGGACATGAAAACACACAAACAGGACATGAAACACACAAACGACATGAAAACACACAAACAGGACATGAAAACACAAACAGGACATGAAAACACACAAACAGGACATGAAAACACACAAACGACATGAAAACACACAAACTAGACATGAAAACACACAAACTAGACATGAAAACACAAACAGGACATGAAAACACACAAACAGGACATGAAAACACACAAACAGGACATGAAAACACACAAACAGGACATGAAAACACACAAACAGGACATGAAAACACACAAACAGGACATGAAAACACACAAACGACATGAAAACACACAAACTAGACATGAAAACACACAAACTAGACATGAAAACACAAACAGGACATGAAAACACACAAACAGGACATGAAAACACACAAACAGGACATGAAAACACACAAACAGGACATGAAAACACACAAACGACATGAAAACACACAAACTAGACATGAAAACACAAACAGGACATGAAAACACACAAACAGGACATGAAAACACACAAACGACATGAAAACACACAAACTAGACATGAAAACACACAAACTAGACATGAAACACAAACAGGACATGAAAACACACAAACAGGACATGAAAACACACAAACAGGACATGAAAACACACAAACAGGACATGAAAACACACAAACGACATGAAAACACACAAACTAGACATGAAAACACAAACAGGACATGAAAACACACAAACAGGACATGAAAACACACAAACGACATGAAAACACACAAACGACATGAAAACACACAAACGAGACATGAAAACACACAAACGACATGAAAAAACACAAACGAGACATGAAAACACACAAACGAGACATGAAAACACACAAACAGGACATGAAAACACACAAACGACATGAAAACACACAAACGAGACATGAAAAAACACAAACTAGACATGAAAACACACAAACGACATGAAAACACACAAACGACATGAAAACACACAAACGAGACATGAAAACACACAAACAGGACATGAAAACACACAAACGAGACATGAAAACACACAAACGAGACATGAAAACACACAAACGAGACATGAAAACACACAAACAGGACATGAAAACACACAAACGACATGAAAACACACAAACGAGACATGAAAAAACACAAACGAGACATGAAAACACACAAACAGGACATGAAAACACACAAACGACATGAAAACACACAAACAGGACATGAAAACACACAAACGACATGAAAACACACAAACAGGACATGAAAACAGTGGAAGGCCTTTTTTTAGAAGCCTTTCACCATCTTTGGGGATTTGGGTGCTATTTCCAGCTCTGTTTCTTGGACTCAGTTCTTAAACAAAGACACTCTGATAATCCTGTTTAATTATTAACTGGGGACTTTAACCCCGTTCACGTAACGTTGTGGAGAAAATCCTAATTTAGTCCTCACACTGTTAACGAGGTGGTCGAGGTTAAAAGATGTGAATTATTTAAAACTTAGCAATAACTGTTAAACCTATTTATTGGAAGTGTTGTGTGTTTGTACTGGTCAGAGATGCACTGATGGATCAGCTGATGGAACAGCTGATCGAAGCACATATCACATATACTGTATCAGCTTTAAATGTAACATGGCTCATTAGTCCAGTAGGAGTTTTACTGCCATCTGTCAGGAGCTGTGTGTGGGTTTTAGTACGGCACTGTCAACACAACACTTTGAATATGTTTCTTGGTCACATTTGTATTTGCGTTCCTTCAGTTTCAGTGGGTTTTGAAATCACTTATTTTACCATAAGACGGGCATGTGTGGAAACAAACAAACAGAAAGGCAGCGGTTCAGGATCTGAGCTCCGTCTGAATCAAACACGTACATGTAGAGTGGTGGGTCGCTGTAATCCTTCCTTCTCACCAAACTGGAGGTAAAGAATCAAGAGCATTGACTTGATTTAAGTGTTTTTTCTGCTATTTGTGCCTTTACGGGACTACAGCAAGCACTAGACCGGCATCAGAACCACTTTAACCACCATGAATAAGAATATGACCAGTGGAGCTGAGAGGTACAAGTCTGTGACAGGATCGAAGCTGTATGTGTGTTATTATTATAAGACAAACTGGACAAAATCCCATAAGTGTTCAATTATTATTCAACATCCAGTAGAAATATCCACGTTTGACCAAAGGAAACTTGAATCTTAACCCATAAAGACCCAACCAGTCAAACCCATGGCAGTGGATGGACACACTGGGTTTATGTTCAGTTCAGGATATTTTTTTTTACTGAAAAAGTCGCTTTTTCTTCAGTTTTTTTCTGTTGTGATATAATAACCTTTGACTCTACTCTTTTATGAACATCTACATCAGGGCTGTCAAACTCATTTTCTTTCAGGTTCCACATTCAGCCCAATTTAATCTGCAGTGGGCCGGACCAGTAAAATAAGAACATGTTTAACCAATAAATAAGGACAACTGCAAATGCTTTTAGTGCAAAAAATAACATTCAGTTATGCCAGTATTTACATTTACAAACTATCCAAACAAAAAGGATGTGAATAACCTGAAAAAAATGCAATTTGTTAAGAAATATAAGTACAATTTTGTCAATATTTTACCTTGACTTCTCATTTATACATGTGCATTACAGATCAGATCTGCAAAGACACTAAACACTGAGGAACAGGCAGAAAAGAGTTCAAATGGGCTGAATTTTCTTTAGAGATTTCAGGTTCATATTTGTTCAGGTTATTCACATTTTATTGTTAAAGGATAGTTTGTAAATGTAAACATTTTCATAATTTGATGTTTTTTGCACTAAATCAAAGAGAAAAAATTGGTGTTGTCATTATTTATAGGTTATTATGATATTATTTTTGAGTTGGATGCCCTAACTTGCACTTTGCAAATTCATCTCGTGGGCCGGATTGGACCCTTTGGTGGACCAGTTTAGGCCCCCGGGACGCATGTTTGACACCTGTGATCTACATGATCAGTAAATTAACCCATAAAGCAGTGTTTTTCAACCTTGGGGTCGGGACCCCACATGGGGTCGCCTGAAATTTCTAGTCATTAATAAAAAACCAAAAAAGAAAGAAACAAAAAAAAACTAATCAAAAATCTATGTTGAGTTGACAGAGACAATCCCAATCCATTACAGACAAACTGTGAGTGTGAAACTGCAGCACTGTGGTTCTGTTTGTGTCACATGTTCATTGTGGTCAGTTTCAGATGCTGCAGCTCTTTCATCATTCATAGTTTCAGTTCTTGTTTGTTCAGTATTAATTGTCCTCCTTGTAAATCCCAGCTGGACTGACTGGACAGATCCTGAGCCTTTGTGCAGTAATCTACACCTGGATTTACTGCCTCTGTCCACAATAATAGACATTATACAGACTAAATGTCCTCTGAAATTAAGCTTTATTTGAAACACAGTATAGCAAACTATTACATGATCAAAAACAAATTAATTTTAGCAAAACAGTTTTAAATGTCTGGGGTCACCAGAAATTTGTGATAATAAAATGGGGTCAGGAGCCAAAAAAGGTTGGAAACCACTGGCATAAAGACCCACACAACCACAGACGACCAAAACCATCTACTGATCTAAACTGTTTAATACCTGCTGATCCACTAATCCTATCAATACGTGTAAATAATTGGTGTAAAATACAGTTCTTCATCTTTTCATGGTCATCAGATATGACCATATTTGGATGTTCAGAGGCTCCGTTGTTACCATGGAAACACCGTCATCTTCTCCAACATTGATTCAGTTGGATCAATGACAGTGGATGGACACACTGGGTTTATGTTTTATTTTTGCAGCAAAATGGCTCTTTTTCTTCAGTTTTCTCTGTTTCTGATATAATACCCCTCAACTTTAATCTGAGCTTTAATGAACATCTACTTAATCAGTACATTAAATCTAGGAAAGTACCTGATTTTCACTTAAAAATGCAAAATACAGAGGATAATATTAGAGGAAATGAATGAATGAAATTTGTCATTTGACAGCACAGTACAAAGCACAGCACAGCAAACGAAATCACAGTTCGATGTTAAGGACAAAGACTAGTGCTGCCCAAAATGGTGCAAAATGGTAAATGGTGATAAATCACTTAAGAAAGGTTAAGAATAGAGAACATTTCATTTGGGAACTGCCATAAAAGTGGCACTGGGTCTGTATGGGTTAAATATAGGAACATAGATGAGTTTCACCAGAAAAAATGCAAAATTCAGAGGGTAATATTATAATAAATGCTGATAATTCACTTAGGAAAGGTTAAAAACAGAGGAAAATTAATTTGGGAGCTATGGTAAAAGTCACACTGGGTCTGTATGGGTTAATGACAGTGACCGAGGAAACTAGGAAACACCTGTGGAAACTTGTAGAAACACTCCTGCAGCTCCGCCCTCTGTGTAGAGTCATGAAAGGGGTGGAGTTAGTCCCATCTGTAGGAATATTTAGCTTTTCCTAAACCACATCAGTGCATCTGTACTTATGGGTGCATATTATTCTGCAGATGTGTGTGTGTGTGTGTGTGTGTGTGTGTGTGTGTGTGTGTGTGTGTGTGTGTGTGTGTGTGTGTGTGTGTGTGTGTGTGTGTGTGTGTGTGTTTTCAGTCCAGCTGGTTAAACCATGTGTCTTCAGTGCCTCCACTGCAGGAAACAACCCTTTCTTTTCTGCACCTGCTTGCACTGTGGGACTGTGTGGACGCTGTCACAGTGTCACCGCCGTCAGTTCACACAAAACGCTGCAATATTTGTACATAAGCCAAGCCATCGGAACACTTCTGCGTGCACCCGTTTGACTTATCGGACTATTTGTTGTGCTGTGATTGTAACTTTTTAAGTCAGTTCTGTTCAGTTAGTGTGTTTTTGTTTGTTGGTTTTTTTTTAAACCTAAAGGCAATAGAGCAGGGGTGTCAAACTCATTTTAGTGTGGGTTCCACATCCAGACCAATCTGATCTACAGTCCAATAATAACAGCAGAAGAACCCACACAAAAGAATGACTGCAGATTTACTACTGGGTTTGATGGGGAAAAAATATTACATTATGTCTATGAATAATGACAACTTCAATTTTTTGTCTTTGTTTTAGTGCAAAAAATAACATTAAATTATGAAATTATTTACATTTAAATATTATTTTAATAATTTACATTGTCAAATTCATTTTAGTTCTGCTAAATAATTCAGCTAAATTAGATCTGCAGTGGGCCGAACCAGTCAAATAATAATAGAATAATATAGAAATAATGTCAACTCCAAACTTTTCTCTATGTTTTAGAGTGAAAAAAGTAAATTTACATTATGAACAGGTTTACATCTACAAACTATCCTTTCAAAAGATGTGAATAACATGAACAAACTGAACAAATCAGTGTAATTTTAACATTATTCTGCCTCAGTTTGTCATTTCCACATGTACATTAGAACTGACAGATCACAGTGGATCTACAAACACACAAAACATTTAATAACAGACAGAATATTGATAAAAATGTTCTTATTTCTCTTAAGACATTTCAGGTTGTTCATATTTGTTCAGGTTATTCACTTTTTTTTTTTTTTTTTTTGCAAAAATTATGCTTTGTTTTAGTGTAAATACATGAAAATATTTACATTTACAAAGAGAAACATCTGCAGTTATCATTATTTCTCTGTTATTAAGATAGTAATTATTATGTAAATTATGATAATTTAGCTTTTTATTCTTCTGTACGACAATGTTTTTAATTGTACAGCTGCTTTATGTCTTTAATCTATTCTTGTATTTTATTTTATTAGTTATTATTATTATTTTTTATATTTTGGTTTTCCCCTGTAAGTCACTTTGGAAAAAAGCGTCTATCAAATACATAAATGTAATGTAGTATTTTATTGAATCCTGCCCACTGGAGGTTGAACTGGTCTGAATGTGGAACCTGAACTAAAAGGACTGTTAATTTCTTCAGTGTAATTTTTGCATTTCACAAATTCATCCCAGGGCCGGACTGGACCCTTTGGTGGGCCGGATTTGGGCCCCAGACCACATGTTTGACACCTGTGCTACAGAGGCTTAGTTGAATTGAATTGAACTCTAGCTTTAACATCTTTGTGTTGAATGTCTGTGATTCTGACATCTTTGACATTATTATTCCGATATATAAATAATATTGTTTTGTTTCTAAAAATGGAGACAATCAGAGTAATCAGAGTACTTTGGTCTCATTGTTCTTGTGTTCTTGTTCACCAGTTACAAATGTTACACAGGGTCTGTTATAAAAAGTCATGGAAACATTTCAGAACATAGATAATCTGCTGCTTTTTTTTTTTTTTAATTAAAATACACTAATACTTTGAAAGTGTTAATGTTGGTTTTAAAACGTTCAGACAGAAAATAGTTTCGATGTGTGTTGCATCATCTGCAAATGGGAAATAAAAGTTACAAATGTGTAAAATGATTTGTGTGTAAATTTGGGATGTTCATAAACCACACACACACACACACACACACACACACACACACACACACATAGGGACATTTAATGACACGTAAAACTATTTTACAAATGCACACACTGTAATGTGATCACACACAGATGTCAGAGTTTTTGCAGATAATTAACTGGAAAAAAGTCAAATATCTTTTTCTTTCTTTTTTTGCATACAGAGCTTTCTGAAAATGAGCAAATATGTGAAGTTGAGGTTCTAAATCTGCTGAAAAAGGAATATTTCTGCAGGTTTGGATCTGTTTGTGCATTTGTCCAATAAACACAAATCATTTGACACATTGTACGGTTTATTTCCCTGCTGTGTTTAATGGAACACTGCGTAATAAGAGCATTTTCTCTGTAAAACGTGAGGTTTAATGATATTCAGTACTTTAGTGAATGATCCACTTATTTTAGCGTCTGTGCAGGTAAATGTTGTTTTATCAACAATACATTTATTTTATTTATTCTTTAGTCGACTGTTCATTTTAAGAGTGATGGAACTGGACAAAAACAGAAGTCATTTTTATTTGTAAATAACTTTTCCGTTGTAATATTCAGCCTGTTGAAGCCATACCTTTCATTTATTGTGCTTAACCTATTTTCTTTTTATTGAAATATAATAAATCCACAAAAGTTTGTCATGGACTTTTTTTTTTATTATTATTCATTTTGCTGCAGTTGTAGTGACTGTAGTGGGAATAGTGCGAATGATGAAAACATGATAATATTAAACCACAGAAGGGTGTTTCATTGTTGTGTTTTGTAAAAAAAAAAAAAACTGTTCTGTGAAATATATTTAACAGTTGAGATTGGACAAATAGTGTTGTGTTTGCTAAAATCTTGATTTTTGTTCATTTATTACCTTTTGTGAAACATGTTATGACCCTCAAAGGCCACCGTAGTGCATTAAATCATATGAAAACACACATTTCATCTACAGGAAATCAGTTAAACTACACAAATCCTGTCAACACACGTTGCTGTGTGTGAAGAATGTGTGTAAAATAATGTTTACACTTGTCTAGTGGATGATAACGTCTAAAACAAATGCACTAAAAACCAGAACATGAAACCCCCATTTATGCAGAACACAGTAACAGTTCATAATACCACTTCAAACTATTTATTATGAAACACAATATTTCACAAAAAACATTTAAAAAAAAATTATAAAACACAAACAAAAAGCATTTTACAAAACAAAATACAATAACGTTTTACGCAAAACACAACATGTATCTACATTTCAGAACATGGAAGAGGTGGGACTGATCTGATTTGTGATTGGTCAAGATTTGTGGAATGTAGTGTTTTGACCCTCAAGGGCCACCGTATTTTATTTCTTTAACTCTCATTAACCCATAAAGACCCAAACCATCGACTGATCTAAACTGTTTAACACCTGCTGATCCACTAATCCTATTAATACATGTCAATAATTGGTGTAAAATACAGTTCTTCATCTTTTCATGGTCATCAGATATGACCATATTTGGACGTTCAGAGGCTCTGTAGTTACCATGGAAACACTGTCATCTTCTCCAACATTGATTCTCCAGTCAAACCCATGGAGTTGGATGAATGCCAGTGGATGGACACACTGGGGTTATGTTCAGTTAATGACAGATTTAACTAAAGAACTCACTTTTTCTTGACTTTTCTCTATTTCTGATCTAATAACCCTCAACTTTAACTTGAGCTTTTTATGAATGTTTTCATGATCAGTAAATTAAATACAGCTAAAAACAGGAAAATACCTGATTTATACTGATAAAAAGCAAAATACAGGGGATAATATAATAAACAATGATAAATCATTTAAGAAAGGTTAGATATGGATAATATTTCATTTGTGAACTGCCACAACAGTAGCCCTGGGTCTGTGCGGGTTAAACATCAGCCGCTAATGTAGAAAAAGCATCACCTGTGGCCAGAGCCAGACACAATGACGCAGCCTCTGTTGCCGTCGACGACCGTACAGACCAAATACACACCCATGAAGCCAAAAAGACGACAACACTCTGAAAGTCCAAGGGTGTGTGAAGCGTCACTGCTGTGTGTGCTGTTTCAGCTGTTCACTAAATGTCCACCGGATGGAACCAATGACTGTTACTGGATTAAAGCTTCTACTGATGAAAAACAGTTTTAGTGAAAACTGTGTGTGTAAATGTGTGTGTAAACAGGACCATCAGCGCCGCCACGGCCTAAGGAAACTGGAACACTTCCACATGGACCCAACCATTTTAACCTTGTTTTATCGTTCCTTTATTGAGTCTGTTTAGTCTTTTTGTCTGATGCCGTGGTTCGCTCAGACCTCAGTTTCAGAGAAACTCACTGAATCAAACAGTCAGATGGTCCAGTCGCCTGATTGGTCAGTCCCAGTCATGTCCCTCCTCCCTGTCCACTAAACAGGTGCAGAGGATGGTTCCATCAGTTCTGAATAATGACTCCATCCTTTACCAGGTGAAGTTCAGCTCCTTTCCTCTGGACGCAGGTTCTTAGTCCCAGGTTCAGGACACAGCGTTTATAAAAACAGTTTTGTTCCTGTCGCCGTCACTGAGCTCAAGAAGAAACAGTGACATTGCACTGTGTTTACTTATTTTAGTTATTTATTCCATTTCTTTGCTCTATTTATTATTATTGTGACTTCAAATTTTTAAATTTTTAAATGTTATGTTCTCATCCTGGTTTTTTATCCCAGATTGTTTTTATCTTTTCTGGTTTTTTTTGTGTTTTATTGCATCTGGTTTTTATTTATTTGATGTTATTTATTTCTTTTATTCTTTTCCTTCTCCATGCTGCTGTACTGATGAACGGTGGAACACTGAGCACTGTTTGTCTTTTAGTCCTGTCTGTAAGCACGATCAAGTACCTGTCTTACATGTTCAACGTATGTACTGTTGTTATACCAAAGCGATCTCCTAGACTGCAAAACAAATCTACCCACGGGTACAAATAAAGGAACCTTGACCTTGACCTTGACCTTGACCCATCAAACATGTGGAAGACGACGACATGGAATTAAAGACGGAACCGTTGGGTTTGTGTCAGAGGGAAGTGACGCACATCACATGTCTGGAATGAACGGAAAAATAATGTACATTATTATTATTACATTATTATTATTATTATAATCAGAATTATACAAAAAGGCCTTTTCCAGCAAATAAGAAATTTGACCACCAGGGGGCGCTGATGACACCCTCAAAAAATGGGTTTAAAATGGTTTAAAAACCTCAGAAATGATTTATTGATGCCTTCAGAACCATGTAGGACTGTTTTTAAAGGTATTAAAAAATAGGACCAGAATTTCATGTTTTGGAACACGTACTATAGCCTTATGTTTGACCACCGGGGGGCGCTTCATATTCAAAGTCATAAAAAATCTGAACTTTGACCTCCTTTGGCCAAAATTTAATCACGTCTATTCTAAATCCCTGGTTATCTGTATACCAAATCTGGTATGAATTCAACCAATAGTTTTGCTGATACAGACGTTTGAAATTTCACCCATTATAAGTAAATGCAGGAAAAAAAGATTTTAAAAATTCCTCAATTTTTTTTTACTTTGACCTACTTTTCCCAAAATGTAATCACATGTATTCTGGGTTACTAGCAATCTGTAAACCCAATCTGGTATGAATTCAACGAATAGTTTTCCTGTTAGAGTGTAAACAAAGAAAAAAAGAAACAAACAAACAAAGTGAACCAAAAATAATCCACCTTGCCCCCCCTTCAGGGGCGGGGTCACAAAATCTGTTTGATGCTTTGTGAGTTTTCGTCACCGTGGGAGACGTCGTCACCATGGCAGTGACTCACTACTCCCTCTAGTGGTCACATAAATCCACTGGTATGAATACATTCAGTTCATCTCTAGTTCAATACGTTGGTGTTTTTGTTAGAACTTCAGATCCCTTTATTCTAAACACTAAAATAATAATCTTTTTTAATTATTTGACGGTAGAAATATTACATATAAACCTTTAAAACACTCAAAACCAGTCAGTCTGAATCAGTGTACATCAAACTGGGACTTTCATATTATTTTCCTTCAGATTCAGTTTTTATATTTGAGAAGTCTGATATTAAATCAATCTCAGCTTCAACCAGTCCTCCAGTTTTAGTTGTTCTTTTATTTTTATTTTATTTTTTTTTATAATTTTTTCCTTTTAATACCACATTGAACACTTTCACTTCTACTTAATATTAATAATAGTTTTTTTTAAAGATGAGTTCACACACTCCTACTAATAATGATCCCTGATGACACTATTGACTTTTAATTCACACTTCAGATCTGAATGTTTAAAATGTTTAACTTTGAAGTTTGTACTTTTTCTAGAATTTCACAACAATTGACAATATTTATTTATATTTTGAAATAGATAAATGAATGAATAAATAAATAAATGTATGTACAAAAAAAAGTAAATAAAGACTAAGTAAAAAAAAAAATCAGAATTAGTTTTGTAAGAATCAGACAGAGAACGACGCAGTGACTGAAATATTTATTCACTAACTGTTGAAAGCAGTATCAAAAGCATTACTTTTATTTATGAAAAAAGTACATCAAAGCAGAAAAAGAGTCAAAGAGTTGATAGAAAAGTACAGAAATCTTTATATTTCATTATCACACATTACAACATGCTCAGGATTTAATCAACTTGTCAAACAAACACACAATAATTATTTACAATAATAACAAACTGGTGTTTTTAATGTGCCTCTGTATTTTCTATGAGTTTTAGGTGAAGTCGTCAGTACAATGAGTAAACAGGACAATGGGATGTTCAGGAGTCTGTGGTCAAATAAAATAAAACAAAATAAAATAAATAAATAAAATAAAATAAAATAAAACATAAAAATAAGATAAATAAATAAAAATTAAATAACACATAAAAAATAAATAAAATAAATTAAAATTAAATAAAATAAAAAAATTAAAATTAAATAAAAAATAAAAATTCAATTCAATTCAATTCAATTAAAATTAAAATTAAAATATAAATAAAATAAAATAAAATAATTAACAAAAATAAAATAATACGTAAAAAATTAAATGAAATAAATAAAAAATAAAAAATAAAACTAATAAAATAAATAAAATATAAGTCCATCTGTGTCAGTAGTTGTTGGTCCAGAAAAGAATGTCTTGTAAAAAATTACGAGAGAAAAAAAAAAAAAGAGTTGACAGTCAGTAGACAAAACGCAAACTGGGAAATGGAATATGACATTAAACAACCTGATAAAAAAAAACTGATATTGAAAGGATCTGGAAAATGTCTTTTTTTTTTTTAGTCTTTTTTTTTTTTTTAATCTTTTTGGGGTTCGGGTTCAGGTTCGTCGGTTCATGGTGTGTGCAGTTCACATCCTGGTTTCTTCTGACGGTCGGCTCATGTAGTCCTGCAGCGCCTGATGCAAAGGTAACCACTTCTGAATGGATGCCTTTAGAGCGACGATCCATCTGTAAAAAACAACCAGAGGAAACCTGAACACGGCAGCGTTCTCCTGTTACTGACAGTGGAGCTGCTGAAAGGAATAAACGGAGTGTTCAAGTCAGTTTTCAGACGCACTATAACCGCAGATCACCACTAGGGTACGCCAACGCACAGGCACCACCATTAGAAAGCATCGACTGAAACACTTGGGGGGGGGGGGGGGGCTATCCCAGCTGAGGGGTTAGGGTTAGGGTTAGAATCTTCTCAAAGGGACAGCCCCAAACAGGAATCTCGTCACTTGACCGTTCATTAAACTCCACTTAAATGCAGATTCTACTCAGTACTCGGGGGCTGTATCATTTATAGCTCGTTTACTTAAATATTCATGTTTTCGTAAAATTATTTTAGTTGATTCCTATCATTTTCGTCTTCATGTGAGACAGGTGGGCGATGCCCTAGTTCCTTCTGTTGACCAGCCGTCACTGGTCACTATAGTCTTCTAAAACACTGCCAGTCTGACCTCTTATTCTCATCAGGGTTAGGGGGTTAGGGTTAGGGACAGGGACAGGGTTAGGGTTAGGGGGTTAGGGGGTTAGGGTTAAACACTGCCAGTCTGACCTCTTATTCTCATTTGGGTTTTCTGCGCAGAAGTAGAAGGTCTTGAACTCGTCTGATGGAGGTCTGAGCTCGATGGTGGACTTCTTGGATCCGTAGGGCTGTTCTCTGACCATGTAACCATGGAGATAGATGCCACCTGGACAAGACCAGTAAAAATATATATATATATATATACAGCAGTGGGCAAAAGTCTGATTCAACAAGAAAATATGCAAAATATATGAAACACACACACAAACTGAACTAAATGTGTAAAAGGTTAACTGTTTACTTTGACCTCTGACCCCATGACAAGGGGCTGCACTAACATTTATTAGAAACTGACACCAGTTGAATTATTGATTATTTTGTTCATTTTGTTGGATAGTTTGTTCATTTTGGTGATATTTCTGTTCCATTTTGCTTCATGTGAGTTTTTTTTTTTTTTTTAATTTGTTGCTCACTTTGCTCATCAGATGTGAATAACCTGAAACTTCTCAAGAAAATTCAGTGCAATTTTAACAATATTCTGCTTGTTAATAAATGTTTTGTGCCTTTGTTTATCTGATCTGTAATGTGCATGTCGAGGCATAATATTGTTAAAATTGCACTTACTTTTATTAAGATTTTTTTTTTTTTTTTTTTTTTCAGGTTATCCACGTCTTTTTTGTTTGGATAGTTTGTAAATGTAAGTATTTTTGTAAATTGTTTTTTTTTTTTTTTTTTTGCACTAAAAGTATAAAATGAATTTGGAGTTGCTGTTATTTATAGACTATAATTGGACTGGTCTGACCCACATGAGGTCAAACTGGGCTGAACGTGGAACTGAACTGAAATGGTTTTGACAGACCTGGTTTGGAATGAGGTTGTGTTTAGAGCCTCCAGTGGACATTTGGGGAACTGCAGGTTTTTTCTCAGCCGCAGACATTGCCCTTTAACCCTTTCATGCACAGTGGTCATTCCAGTGGTCACTCCAGTGGTCACTCCAGTGGTCACTCCAGTGGACAGTTCTTCTCCAGCTGTTCTCTTGTTTATTCATGGCTTTTGTTGTTTTAGTTCCAGATCAGCTGACACAGTGGACACTTATGCACCATCCCATAATAATACACTGACATTCATATCATTCCTGTAACTTTGCTGTTCTTGATAAACCTGATCTGCAGTGACATGTTTGAGAGTAAATCAGTTGCTAATTGTTATTAGACTGTAATTTACAGATTTTTGTAAACTTTTTTTTTCTTTTTGCATTTTATCTCCATGAAGTGAGTAATAACTAGTATCGTAGTATGTTAAAATGTGAGAAAACATCAAATTAGCTGCATTAAAAATACTTTTATTTCAGTGTATTCACACTTTATATCAGTAAATACATGTTTCTTTGCTTCTAAAATTAAATACAGTGTCCAGCTGAGTGGACACTTTTGCAACTGTGAAAAATAGGTTCATAAAAAAATGTCAATCGCATTGTTTTGTTTTTTTTTATCATGCCTAAAGAGGAATAAAAGCATTCAGGAAAAAAAATCTTGATTAAGGTTTTTTTGTTTTGTTTTGTTTTTGACTTATTTCTTTCTTTTAATTAATTTTGTTTATTTATGATTGTATATCATATTAGACACTGTAAGTATTTTTTTTATTTCAAGTCTTTGGGGAGGCCCACAATAAACCACTTTGGTTTCTGGCTTCCCCGGCATGTCTTTTACTGTTATTATTATCGTGTTTTTATTGTCTTGTATACATGCGAATGAACAATAAACAATAAACGATAAGGTTCTTATGATTCATGCATGAAAGGGTTAATTACTTGTAATATGTATTTAATAACTTGTAATATTTATTTAATATATAATTTTTGCATTTCACAAATTCATCCCACAGGGCCGGACTGGACCCTTTGGAGGCCCGGATTTGGCCCTGGGGCCGCATGTTTGACCCCTGTGCTCTAGTGTATAACTGACATCATTTTCACACTAATCCAACCAGTGGTCTTTGTCCACATTCTGCTGGTGTTCCAGTTGTGTCACTGCTGTATTTTTGCGTACCGTGTGCGTGCGTGGCTCGTATTCCGCTGTACAGGTACAGGCAGCTGTCCTTCAGGATGCAGTAGTGCTGGATCCACATGTCCTTCATTTTATCGACCTTATGAAGCAGCCCCAGACACTCTGGGTTTTTCACAGCCAGCGGGGGTAGATTAGAGTTGTGTCTGGTCACATCCACCCACACGTGATTCTGAAACATTAGAGTTAATTGAGGAGATTAGTGTTAACGGCCTGGAGCTAAATATAACCTGTAAGCCAGCGGTGGCTGAGGGCCGCCGCGCACATTTGGTTTAATCCACTTCACTGATAAATATGAGCGTGACAACAACACTATTAGACCATGTGACAGACCATGTGACAGACCATGTGACAGACCATGTAAACCTCACCTGTGTGATGGGATGGATAGCTTTCTCCAAGGCCCCCAGCCACCTACGAAAAAACAAACAAACAAAAAACAACATACATCAGTCATGCATAATATGTTCTTTAATGTATTATTGTTATCATTAATTTTCTCGTGCATGTAAAAGGTATTATATTCAAAGAAACTGAAATTCAAACTATAACTAGCACAGAATAAAACAAAAAAATAGTCATTTTATTAACTTAAAAATCAAAAACTATCTAAAACTGTCAGTCTGTCCCAGGACAGCTGTGGATACAGATGTAGTTTTCCACCACCAGAGTGTGAATGTGAGAGCGAATGAAGAATGGGTCAATAATGTAAAGCGCTTTGGGTGTCTAGAAAAGCACGATATAAATCCAATCCATTATTATTATTAAAACTACAAGGAACAACAAAACAAAGACTAAGTGAAATACAGTTGCAGATTGTTATGTAAATTTACTTTGTGCCAATGAAAAAATAAATTAAAAAATTAAAAAAAAAAGAAGAGTTTTAAAAGAAACGTGTGTGTGTTTGTGTGGACACACCAGGAAACCCAGTTTCTAGATGGTATATATGGTATGGTGATCCTACTATTGGGATTTGGATCGTATCTCCAGACTCTTGCTGATGCACAGCCCTACTGTCCAATGTAAAAGCGACAGCTGATAGTTACCTCCGCCAAGGAGGTTCTGTTTTTGACAGAGTTTGTTTGTTTGTTTGTCTGTCCGTTAGTGTGCAACATAACTCAAAAAGTTATGGACAGATTTGGATGAAATTTTCAGGGTTTGTTGGAAATGGGATAAGGAAGAAATTATTAAATTTTGGTGGTGGTCGGGGGTGGGGGGGCCCACGGGGGGGGCCACTGATCAGCCTTGGCGGAGGTCTGCGCTCTCCGAGTGCTTCTAGTTTCCTGTGTTTTTTGTACCTTTTCATCTCCTGGTTGGAAGTAGCACATAAGAAGTACACTCGAGTGGCCGACAGGGGGCGGCACTTCATCACAAAAGGTTTTCCCAGAGACATGTCTGGTCCCACCTCTGCACCTTCCAGTTTGACTGTTGACAGAGGACGCCTTTTCCCTTCATCCTGTAACACACACCACAGGAAAAACATGGTTCTGGTCCAGTACCTGTGTGGACTGGGGCCTGGAGGACATGGAACAGGGGTCCACAATAAACAACCACACAAAACATTTGGGGAAATCCTTCTAAAACGTCATTACGTCACTTACAGTCCTGCAGAAAAGAGCAATAAGGACTGTTCACGAGGCTCAGGACTGGAACAGACAAATCCACTTTTTAGACAATCCAAACCACTGAAACTCACAGACATCGTATGTGACCAAACAGCACTCATCATGTACAAGGCAAAAAACAGACAATTACCTGAAAATATCCCAAAAAATTTTAGAAATCAGGAGGGAGGTTATGAATTAAGAGGGGACATAAGTTCAAAACAGCCTTAAACAGCTTTTGTTTATTTATTTCTGCTGTTCAGCTATGGAACAGTCTAAGAGAGGAACTCAAGCAAAGTCCAAACATGAACCAGTTTAAGAACATGTGCACAAATATTTGGTTTAGCAGTTATAGTTGATAATTCTCATTTCTGACTATTTTCCTTTACCTATTGATATGGCACAGGGATCAGAGGCACAGAAGCCTATGGGAATGTATATGTGTATGTATGGAACAGTGTACATATGAATTTGTACATGTATATGTAAGTGTATGTGCATGGGTATGTATATGTGTGTATATGCATATATGTGTATGGATATATATGTAGGTGTATGTGTATATGATATATGTGGATGTGTATATGTATGCATGTATCATGTATGCATATGTATCTATGTGTATATATATATGTATACGTGTATGGATGGACAGATAGATGTGTACATATATGGGTGTATATGTATGTATGTACATATGTACATATTGTTGGTTTAGACAAAGGGGTCAGAGCTGATATAAGCTCTGCTTCTTCTCACTCCTTTTCGAATCTGACTTTTTTTTCCTTTCTTTTCTTTTATGTGTATCATTATTTTAACGCTTCTAACGCAGACTCACCCGCTTGTGTCTGTAGTAGGACAGACCCCAGACTCACCCCTTTGTGTCTGTAGTACGACAGACCCCAGACTCACCCCTTTGTGTCTGTAGTAGGACAGACCCCAGACTCACCCCTTTGTGTCTGTAGTAGGACAGACCCCAGACTCACCCCTTTGTGTCTGTAGTAGGACAGACCCCAGACTCACCCCTTTGTGTCTGCTGTAGGACAGACCCCAGACTCACCCCTTTGTGTCTGCAGTAGGACAGACCCCAGATTCACCCCTTTGTCTGTAGGTACCTGTCTGTAGTAGGATAGACCCCAGACTCACCCCTTTGTGTCTGTAGTAGGACAGACCCCAGACTCACCGTTGTGTCTGTAGTAGGACAGACCCCAGACTCACCCCTTTGTGTCTGTAGTAGGACAGACCCCAGACTCACCCCTTTGTGTCTGTAGTAGGACAGACCCCAGACTCACCCCTTTGTGTCTGCAGTAGGACAGACCCCAGACTCACCCCTTTGTGTCTGTAGTAGGACAGACCCCAGACTCACCCTTTGTGTCTGCAGTAGGACAGACCCCAGACTCACCCCTTTGTGTCTGCAGTAGGACAGACCCCAGACTCACCCCTTTGTGTCTGTAGTAGGACAGACCCCAGACTCACCCCTTTGTGTCTGTAGTAGGACAGACCCCAGACTCACCCCTTTGTGTCTGTAGTAGGACAGACCCCAGACTCACCCGCTTGTGTCTGTAGTAGCACAGACCCCAGACTCACCCTTTGTGTCTGCAGTAGGACAGACCCCAGACTCACCCCTTTGTGTCTGTAGTAGGACAGACCCCAGACTCACCCGCTTGTGTCTGTAGTAGGACAGACCCCAGACTCACCCCTTTGTGTCTGTAGTAGGACAGACCCCAGACTCACCCTTTGTGTCTGCAGTAGGACAGACCCCAGACTCACCCCTTTGTGTCTGTAGTAGGACAGACCCTAGACTCACCCCTTTGTGTCTGCTGTAGGACAGACCCCAGACTCACCCCTTTGTGTCTGCAGTAGACAGACCCCAGACTCACCCCTTTGTGTCTGTAGTAGGACAGACCCCAGACTCACCCCTTTGTGTCTGCAGTAGGACAGACCCCAGACTCACCCGCTTGTGTCTGTAGTAGGACAGACCCCAGACTCACCCGCTTGTGTCTGTAGTAGGACAGACCCAGACTCACCCCTTTGTGTCTGTAGTAGGACAGACCCCAGACTCACCCCTTTGTGTCTGCAGTAGGACAGACCCCAGACTCACCCGCTTGTGTCTGTAGTAGTCTGTAGTAGGACAGACCCCAGACTCACCCCTTTGTGTCTGTAGTAGGACAGACCCCAGACTCACCCGCTTGGTGTCTGTAGTAGGACAGACAGCAGTCGTGTGTGAGGACGAACCACCTCTTCCTCCAGCCTTTGATGAGTCCAGACTGGGTGCGTTTGTGCAGGTAACCCCGACACCCTGGACGGGGGGTGTTAGGGCCTCGGGCGATGTCGGATCCGATGGTCAACGTGAGGATATCTGGACCTACAACAGCAAAGACATATACACAACCCCCCAGTTTAACAGACAGCGGAATACTCAGTCTGCATCAGAGCGAATCAGCACAAACCCGAACACCTGGGTTTAACTGGACCATGTTCTGTACTGCCTGGATACATGCAGACAGAAGATAAGATGAGATGAGATAAGGTATGAAAAGTTAAGGTAAGGTAAGCAGTGGTGAAACCAGAAACCAGATCACAAATAGGTCGACCTCCAGGACAACTGGGATTGAACTCAGTAGGTTTCAGGATGGAAAACCTGGGTTTGAGTTCTGCTCCAAGCAGCAACGAATTCTGCAGATTTTCAAATGGGGGGGCGTGGCACTAAGGGTGCCGGTAAGGTAAGGTAAGGTAAGGTAAGGTAAGGTAAGGTAAGGTAAGGTATGGTAAGGTAAGGTAAGGTAAGGTAAGGTAAGGTAAGGTAAGGTATGGTATGGTATGGTATGGTATGGTATGGTATGGTATGGTATGGTAAGGTAAGGTAAGGTAAGGTAAGGTATGGTATGGTATGGTAAGGTAAGGTAAGGTAAGGTATGGTATGGTATGGTAAGGTAAGGTAAGGTAAGGTAAGGTAAGGTAAGGTAAGGTATGGTATGGTATGGTATGGTATGGTATGGTATGGTATGGTAAGGTAAGGTAAGGTAAGGTATGGTAAGGTAAGGTAAGGTAAGGTAAGGTAAGGTAAGGTAAGGTAAGGTAAGGTAAGGTATGGTATGGTATGGTATGGTAAGGTAAGGTAAGGTATGGTATGGTAAGGTAAGGTATGGTATGGTAAGGTAAGGTAAGGTAAGGTATGGTATGGTAAGGTAAGGTAAGGTATGGTAAGGTAAGGTAAGGTAAGGTAAGGTAAGGTAAGGTAAGGTAAGGTAAGGTAAGGTATGGTATGGTATGGTATGGTAAGGTATGGTATGGTAAGGTAAGGTAAGGTAAGGTATGGTAAGGTAAGGTAAGGTAAGGTAAGGTAAGGTAAGGTATGGTATGGTAAGGTAAGGTAAGGTATGGTATGGTATGGTAAGGTAAGGTATGGTATGGTATGGTATGGTAAGGTATGGTATGGTATGGTATGGTAAGGTAAGGTAAGGTAAGGTATGGTAAGGTAAGGTAAGGTAAGGTAAGGTAAGGTAAGGTAAGGTAAGGTATGGTAAGGTATGGTATGGTATGGTATGGTATGGTAAGGTAAGGTAAGGTAAGGTATGGTAAGGTAAGGTATGGTAAGGTAAGGTAAGGTAAGGTAAGGTAAGGTAAGGTAAGGTATGGTATGGTAAGGTAAGGTAAGGTAAGAAATAGAAATATAAAGAGAAGAAAGAAAAGTCTGCTATTTATCTAAGCACTTTTTTAAAATAAATTTTGATTTAAACATAAATATATGTAACATATATAAATATATATAAATAAATATTTATTTGTTCATTCATTCATTCATTTGTTCATTCATTCATTTTTTAATTAATTAATTAATTTGTGCATGCCTTTGTTCATTAATTCATTTGTTCATTCATTCATTCATCCATTCATTTGTTCATTCATTTGTTCATTCATTCATTCTTTCCTTCATGTATTCATTGGTTCATTCATTCATTCTTTCCTTCATGTATTCATTGGTTCATTCATTCATCTGTTCCTTCATTCTTTCCTTCATGTCTCAGGGGTGTGAACACTCACCCTGTCGTGCCAGATCTGCTGCCTCAGAGTGTGGAATGCTGGTGACGTCAGTTCCGTTAACGGCCAGGACGTAGTCACCCACCATAAGCCCCGCCTCCTCTGCAGCGCCATCTGAATGAACCACACAAACACACACAACAGCCATGAACACACCTGAACCACACAAACACACAACAGCCATGAACACACCTGAACCACACACACACAACAGCCATGAACACACCTGAACCACCACAAACACACAACAGCCATGAACACACCTGAACCACACACACACACACACAACAACCATGAAACACCTGAACCACACAAACACAACAGCCATGAACACACCTGAACCACACACACACACACACACAACAGCCATGAACACCTGAACCACACAAACCACACACCGCCATGAACACACCTGAACCACACAAACACACAACAGCCATGAACACACCTGAACCACACAAACACACAACAGCCATGAACACACCTGAACCACACACAAACACACACAACAGCCATGAACACACCTGAACCACACACAAACACACAACAGCCATGAACACACCTGAACCACACAAACACACAACAGCCATGAACACACCTGAACCACACACACACAACAGCCATGAAACACCTGAACCACACACACAACAGCCATGAACACACCTGAACCACACAAAACACACAACAGCCATGAACACACCTGAACCACACAAACACACAACAGCCATGAAACACCTGAACCACACACACACACACAACAGCCATGAACACACCTGAACCACACAAACACACAACAGCCATGAACACACCTGAACCACACACACACACAACAGCCATGAACACACCTGAACCACACACACACACAACAGCCGTGAACACACCTGAACCACACAAACACACACAACAGCCATGAACACACCTGAACCACACACACACACAACAGCCGTGAACACACCTGAACCACACACACACACAACAGCCATGAACACACCTGAACCACACACACACACACAACAGCCGTGAACACACCTGAACCACACAAACACACACAACAGCCATGAACACACCTGAACCACACACACACAACAGCCATGAACACACCTGAACCACACAAACACACACAACAGCCGTGAACACACCTGAACCACACACACCACAAAACACACACAACAGCCATGAACACACCTGAACCACACACACACACACAACAGCCGTGAACACACCTGAACCACACACACACACAAACACACACAACAGCCATGAACACACCTGAACCACACAAACACACACAACAGCCATGAACACACCTGAACCACAAACACACACAACAGCCGTGAACACACCTGAACCACACACACACACACACAACAGCCATGAACACACCTGAACCACACACACACACACAAACAGCCGTGAACACACCTGAACCACACAAATACACACAACAGCCATGAACACACCTGAACCACACACACACAACAGCCATGAACACACCTGAACCACACACACACACACACAACAGCCATGAACACACCTGAACCACACACACACACACACAACAGCCATGAACACACCTGAACCACACACACACACACACACACAGCCATGAACACACCTGAACCACACACACACCACACACCACACAGCCGTGAACACACCTGAACCACACACACACACAACAGCCATGAACACACCTGAACCACACACACACACACACACAACAGCCGTGAACACACCTGAACACACACACACACACACACACACACACACACAACAGCCGTGAACACACCTGAACCACACACACACACACACACACACACACACACACACACACACAACAGCCGTGAACACACCTGAACCACACACACACACACACACAACAGCCGTGAACACACCTGAACCACACACACACACAAACCACCACTGGAGCATCATCTGCACTCATGAACAAAGGTGGAGCGTCCATATAAACATGGTCACATCTACTGGGGTTCAGATCTTATTCTGACAGGAAATAAAAATAGTAAACACTGGTATGTGAGAGTCAGTCCAGTTCAAAGGTGGAACGTTAAAGTCACAGATATAACACATATTTAGAAGACGTACTTTTATGAGAGGAAAAGATATTGTGTGAAAAAACAAACTAAACAATATAATCAAAGCTGATATAATAATGTTATCGTAATCCAACTTATATATGGAGTTAAGATGATGCCAAAACTAAACAAACTATACATATTTTACATATAGTTTTATCAGTGGAGTCTCTCATAATTCTGTGTTTGCAAATGGTTTTATTATTATAAACAGGGCTGTTAGAAAATATCAGTTCTGCAATATATCGCAAAATTTCATTTCACAATACTGTATCGATATTAAAAAGTACTGTATGGATATTTTTAGGTATTTATTCAAATGTAGATATTGTGGAGGTTCATTTCTGTTTTTCGTTTTTCTTTTTTGTTTATATGTTATTTATTCTTATTTCACACTCTTTTATTCAATAATGTTGGTTCCTTTGTTGGGATTGAACTCAAATCCTGTTCTGATGTTAGTTGTGAACTAATAGAATCTGAATATTTGAACAGAATCTGAAACTGGAATGTCTGGAAAACAGAATTTCAGTTTGAACACAGTTTGAACATTTGCTGATAGAACATTAGATCCTGTTGGGATCAAATACAAATGTGTTTAGGATTTGTGCAGATTTCTACTGGAATTCAATTCTTCAAGGAAAACATCTTAAAAATATATAAAAATCTTAAAAATACATATGAATAAATGAATATAAAATGAATAAATGATAATAAAAATTTTAAAAAATCTTAAATATACATATATATATATATATATATATATATATATATATATATATATATATATATATATATATATATATATATATATAAAATCTTACAAATATACATAAATAAATGAATGTAAAATGAATAAGTGATACTAAAAAAATCTAAAAAATCTTTAAAAAAGATCTTAAAAAAAAAAAAACAATTAAAATGGACTTTTTAACAGTATCATGATATATTATATCATTTAGTTTAGTTTAGTTTATTTCACACACACACACACGCATGCACACGCACGCACGCACGCACACACACGCACACACACACACACACACACACATACACATAATACAAAACATATGGAAGAAAAAAAAAAAACAATACATAAATAAAAAATCAAATAGAAAAATCCTGATCCTATTATTGTGATTTGTATTCTATAACCAGATTGTTGCCAATACGCAGCCCTAATCATACAGCTGTAATTATGTGACTGCTTCGCTGACGTCTTGACCAGGTCTCCCTTAGATCCTCCATCTCAATGGGACCAACCAGGTGAAAAACAGATTAGAAATAAATAAATAAATAAATAAATAAATAGATAAATAAATAAATACACTGTGCTTAAAAAAAAAACAAAAAACATTAATCGACTAATATTTTGTTTTCCTATCAAACAAATGTGGTGTACATCTCATAAACACTATTTAGAAGCAACAGTCGTCAGATGTAACAGATGATTTCCTTCTAAATGTCCTGATTCATCTGATGTCAGTCACTGAACGAGCTGCAGGTCAGACACATATATGATCACATGGGTTTAGGGTCAAAGGTTCATTCTGTTCACCGTCCAAAACAACCTGCGTCTGTGCAGGTTCCACCTGAACACAACTGAGCACCTGGCACCAGGACCAGCGTCAGCCCAGGTCTACAGGTACAGGTCTACAGGTACAGGTACAGGTCTTCATACAGGTCCAGGTCTACATACAGGTCCAGGTCTTCATACAGGTCCAGGTCTACATACAGGTCCAGGTCTTCATACAGGTCCAGGTCTACAGGTCCAGGTCTTCATACAGGTCCAGGTCTACAGGTACAGGTCCAGGTCTTCATACAGGTCC